>NC_133517.1:9805000-10095000 GCF_049354715.1 Callithrix jacchus
CCTGGGAACAAAATGCAAATTTAGACAAAAAAGTAGGGTGGAAGGGGAGCGGTCTGGACACTGAATGCCTGCAGGGTAGCACCTGCTCTACACAGACTATCACCAATTCTCCAAGGAGCCTCGTGAGGTAGAAGAAACTCCCCCCAATTTACAGATGGCAGAAATGTAGTTCTGAAAAGAAAACTGATTTCACTGATTTTCACTCAGCAAGATAGTGGGAGATAGATATGGACTCCTAGATCTTTCTGTCCACAAAGCCTACAAATTCTATTAGCCAGGCTGGGTCCCAGGCCCTGCTTCTGGAATCTGCTTTTTTTCCTGTTAGGCAATAATGGCAGAATTGACAAAAAAAAGTCTTCCCCTTTCACTGCCTGGAGCAGAGCCAATAAGATGGGCTGGAAACAGTTCATGAGGCCCTGCACCCACCATTTAGCCTTCAGGACTGAGGTCCCTCAGGACTCTTGCACCATGTCCTGTCAGCACTCCTGGTGTCTGGGTGTCTTATGAGGTTGTACAGGATCCACCAGAGGCCACTGGCTGTGCTGTCATATCCTAAGAGGCAGCCAGACAGGCCTGGGTCTGTGGCTGCTTCAGAACAGTGGATGGACCGCATCCATGTGCTAAGGCCCTCAGGAGAATGGGAGGTGGTGATAGAAGGGAGGAATGGAGTGATTCAGGGTCCATCCACCACATCCCTGGATGGAGAGATCCCTGTTCTCACAGCAGTCCCACATTGGGACCACAACCAGCACTCATGAATATGCCAGCTTTTATTTTTATATCCTCATCTGACAACTCCTTTCCATTTTTAACCTGGAGACAAGACCTATGAACACACTAGCTCTGAGGGCACCTGAGTGAAACCTGAGACAGTCTCTGAAGACCTTTCACCCAAGCAGGACTCTTCACGTGCCATCTCCAGACGTGACCCACAAGCTCCTTCCCTGGTTTCCTGGCTCTTGTTCACTCTTTCCAGGCAAACTTCTACCGTCATCTCTAAAACTTACGTGACTTGTCCCTCCTTTATCCAGCACCTTCCAAGTCTCTCCAGAGCCCTCCAGATCAAGTTCAAGTTCTTTGACCTGACATTTGATGTCAAGCTCCATTCTACATCCTGAATTAAGATCCCAGAAAAGCCCACCTTGATCAGCACAAGCACATCGAAGTCCACAGTCTTGAACGTGGCCTTGATTTTGAGGAAGTCAAAATCACCCTGGCTAGTTGGGGTGCAGTGCTGCTCCAGGATTAGGGTGTCTGAAGTTCTGCACCAAGTCATAGGCCTTGCAGAAGCATCAATCTGCAGGAGCGATGTAGGGTGTCCTTACACTCTGAGGGCACTGAGCTCCAAGATGGTGGCAATATGTTCACTGGGATTCCTGCAGGGTGAGGCTGGGGAGAGGAAGCAGTTCTGTAACACATATGAAACCCTGGAACCACTTCCCAGCCAGAATCTCTGGACCACACTGCACCCACTGAACACACTTCTATGCCTCCCACTCTGAGCTGCCTCCTGGTCCCACATTCCCCAGCCTGTCCCAGGGTCTGGAGCCTAGCAGGGGTTCAGTTCATGGTGTTAACTGCTCCCTGGGCTAGGAGAGCCCTTTGTGACCCTGTGACTCCTCCTGTGTAACCCCCGCCTCTTCCTTGGGACTTCCCAGGTTCCATAAGAAGCCCCCACTGCTCTGGATTGTCCCACCTGCCCTAGGATCTTCCAGCCCCACAGGCCTTACTTGATGCCTTAGACCCTCCCAGAACATGGCATGCTTTTTACAGTGTGGCCTGTGGGCCAGGCGTAGTCACTCATGCCTGTAAACCCAGCACTTTGGGAGGCCAAGGCAGGTGAATCACCAAAGACCAGCCTGACCAACATAAAGAAACCCTGTCTCTACTAAAAATACAAAATTAGCTGAGCATGGTGGGACATGCCTGTAATCCTAACTACTCAGGAGGCTGAGGCAGAGAACTGGTTGAACCCAGGAGGTGAAGGTTGCAGTGAGCTGAGATCGCACCATTGCCCTCCACCCTGGGCAACAAGAAAGAAACTCTGTCTCAAAAAAAAATGTGGCTTATGTCTAGGTCCATCTGTGGATGTTTGATGGGGACCTCCTGCTGTATGATCTATAGGGCAGGGCCATCAGGAGGAACCAGCCCAGCCTCAGAACTGACAAAAGGCTCAGTGTCACAAATGGCAACTACCAAACAGTCCTCAGTGCTTCTGGAAGGAAAGAACATTGTATTGTGCAGAAAGCTCCTTGGTGGCTTCTTTTGGAAACCAGAGAGAGGCACCAAGCCCAGCTTACCTGTGGTGCCTACACTACCATCTGTGCCTAGAATATGCAGCAAACCCCTGTTCCCACCACAGGGTTGACATTCCCTCAAGATTGAGGTCTGAGTTCCTGACACTGCCTGGCCTGTTTGTTCTGCTCTGGAGAAGTGTTGAAAGACTGTACCCATTACTTCTCTGGGTTCTTGCTTTTCACCTTCTAGAAGTCCAGTAGGAGTGACCATGTGCAGTCCCACACCTAAAAGGGAACTCCCTGGTAGATTAGCTGAGACATCTACAGATGAAAGAGTGCTTTGCAATACAGGCCATGGGGTTCCCCAGGGAGAACTGGGGCTGGAGGATTCTGGAGGTTTCCAGCCTTGGGCTCTGACCTCGAAAAGGTCAGGTCTTCCTAAGACCAGGCCTCGCCTCCCACAATTCAATGTGTTTTTTAATGATGAAAACTTAAGACAGAAGGCAGGTAATGGTCGTGAACACTGGTGGTGGAATGGTAGTGAAACCCATACCCACTAATGGGTGTGCAGTTTGCTATGTGCTCATGTGTGTGCCAGTGAATTGCAGAAAACTGGGCAAAGTCAATGACAAGCTCAGGAGGGGACAGTCCTCAAAGGTGTCAGTGAGCAGCACAAGCCACCATGAGGCATCCCTGGAATCAAGCTGGGCCTCGTCTCAGTGCACTGGCACCAGGAACTAAAGAACTGACTTTCTAGCAGGACCAGAATATAGGGTACCTATTCTTCTCAGCAGCTAATGCAGTCTCCAGGCCTGAGGCCTGCCTGGGTTCCAAAGGCATGGCACTTTGAGTGCACTGGCAGGGAATCCAGTGGCTGGTATGAAATCCAAGTTGCTGCACCAGGTCTGCCGGCCACCAAACGGGGACTCTGAGTCATGGCAACCCCTCCTTGCCATGGGTTACTTGCACCTCCATTTGACCCTTCAAGATCATTGTCCCAGGGAGGAATGGCGAGCACAAGGACCAAGGGCAGCCCAGGCATGGGAAGGCCCAGATTCTGGCCTAGGTCCATCTTCTGCCAGCTTTGGCCTCCAACAGCCCCTTAACCCTTGCAAGTCTCAAGCTCCCCATCCACACAGCTGGGACAGGCAAGACCAGTCCTGCCGGTGCCCAGGTCTGCATGAGACTCCAACACGGCCTGGATGACAAAGAGCTTTAGAAACTCTCAAGTGCTGTTTAGGGAATCATAACCAGCTCACAGCTAACATCACAGGGGAAGATCCTGCCAACAGAAAGCACCTGTACGCTGGAGAGGCCATAGGAAAGTCTCTCTACTCATTACTGACATAAGAACAAAGAGCCTCACCTACTTCAGAGGGTCAGTGCAATTGCAAAAACTCTCTGAGCTAGGCTGGGCACAGTTGCTCACTCCTGTAATCCCATCACTTTGGAAGGCTGAGGCAGGTGGATCATTAGGCCAGGAGTTCAAGACCAGCCTGGCCAATATGGTAAAATCCCATCTCTACTAAAAATACAAAAATTAGAGAGGCATGGTGGCACACATCTGTAAGCCTCCTTGGGAGGCTGAGGAAGGAGAATTGCTTGAACCGAGGAGGCAGAGATTGCAGTGAGCCAAGATCACACTATTGCACTCCAGCCTGGGTGACAAGAGGAAGACTCCATCTCAAAACAGAAACAAAAACAAAAAATTCCTCCAGCTGATGCCAGGCTGCCTGGCAAGGGTTCAGGAGCAGGGACTCTTGAGCCAGCCCACTGCAGTCAACTCTGGCTCAATCTGCTCTGGCTATGTGTCCTTGGGTGGGTTACCACACCTCTCTGTGCATTGGGTTCCTTTTGTGTGAAATGGGACCATGCCACTCCACGCCTTCTAGGCTTGAGAAGTAAATGAGTGCTGTGGAAAGCACTCAGCACCGGGCTGGCAGTATGAGCCAGCATCCTTCCCCAGCGACTGGTTTTCACACCCAAGGATCCTCCCCAGGACCTGGCAGCTGAGGGGTTGAGACATTTACCTGTGTCCTGATGAAGTCCACCCAAGTCCACCCTGCCTGGACCTGGACCTCCAAGTAGCAACATGCAGCTTGTAGAGTGCACAACCTACCCAACCATCTACGTACACCCGGGAACCCCAGATGAGAAGCTCCTTTCAGCATCAGCCCCCAGAACCAGCCTGATCTAACATGGAAGTGAGGTGCAAGAGAATGCAAGGCACTTACAGCTGCAGTTGCAGCCGCTGGGGTCCAGGGTGTAGTGTGAGGCATAGCCGTAGTGGTGGCCACTGGGGACGGCAAGGCACAGCTGCCCGCACTGCCGGTTCTCATGCATGCAGTCATTGAGGCCATCTTGGCAGGAAGAATGAAACACCAGGATGTCCATCATGAAGTCCAGATGGCCCTGGATGAGGGTGCGGTTCTGGCCGCTGGTCTTGTTGGCCCACTCGATGTTATACAGATTCCAGTCCATCCAGTAGATATAATTGCTGTCCTGTGTCAGACCGAATGGGTGCAGCTGGTCGTCGGCAATCACAACCTGCTCCTGACCTGCAGGGACACACAATGGGCATGGTGTCGGCAATGGCACAGGCACGCCTCAGAGCACAGGGCACCCTGTGGGGTGAGTTGCTTCAACCCTGCAGCCTAGCGACCATGTGAAAGCATCAGAGTGTCTGGTCACTTTGCAAAACAGGCGAGATCTACCAAAACACAGGCAGGATCTACCAAAATTAAGTACCTGGCTACAGTCACACAGTTGCTGAGTGGCAGGGCTACGATTGCCACCCAGGCAGTGAGGCTCTGGGTTCACGTTCCTCTCCTGTTCTAACCACGTCAGGCCTGGCTATGCATCTTCCATTCCCCAAGCAACAATCCGAGGCCTTCCATGTTATTCACCAAGCACTCAGTAAACATCCGGAAAGCACGTACAGCAGTGACGGCCAGGCTGAATGCATGTGGCCACCCTCACTGGCAGGGCCACCTGGGTTTCCCTGGCTATTGCCGGTTTTCATAAGTCTGTCCTCACTCTGGGGTGATTAATGAGCTCAATCATTTCAGGCAACCACAGCTGTGCTGTGACTGGTTTCTTGCCTGGCAACAGGTTTGGGCATGGCCTGGAAGAGCTGGGTCACACAGCACGCTGCAGAGCTGGGCAGCGGTCTTCTCATCTGTAAAATGGGCACCACCATGCCCACTGCAGATGGCGAGTAGCAGTGGTGAGGAGTCCAGAAGCCCAATTCCTGATGCCCTTCCTGAGGGGCTCCACATTGCTGATTCACTCAGAGGCTCTGCTAGGCCCAAGGTCACTGAGGGTCCCTCTGCCAGGGGTCAGAAACCAGGGCTGCCCAGTGATCCTCTCCTCACTACCTGCCCTGAAGCCAAGGACTGCCTCAGACCTTGGACTGAGCCCTCAGAGCTTTTTTTTTGTTTTTGTTTGTTTTGAAATGGGGCATCACTCTGTTGCCCAGGCTGGAGTGCGGTGGCATGATCACAGAACACCACAGCCTCCACCTCCTGGGCTCCAGCAGTCCTCCCACCTGAGCCTACCAAGTAGCTAGGACTACAGGCATGCATCACCATGCCTGGTTAATTTTTTAAAATTTTTTTGTAGAGATGGGGTCTCACTATGTTACCTGGACTGATCTTGAACTCGTGGGCTCAAAACACCTGTCGGTCTTGGCCTCACAAAGTGCTGGGATTACAGGTGTGATTCACCGCCCCGGGCACCTCAGAGCTTCTGCCCCTGACCTTCTGCTATCCCAACTTGGCAGGGGGTAGGGGGGGATCCTTTGCTGAGCACAGTGGCCTCTGTCACCTGGCATATCACCCAGGATGGCTACATAACTACTCTATCAGAACAGAGTATGCGATCCCCTATCCTGGGTTCAAATCCTGCTTCTGCTGCTGCACGACTTGGAACAGGTTTTTTCAAACTTCCCTAAGCCTCATTCTCCAGATTTAGACGAAGGAAGTGAAAGCACCAGCCCTGGGGTCCCCAGCCTGTGGACACTCTCAGCACAGTCCCAGCACATGGTGAGGCTCAGGGCTGGCTGGGGATTGAGTGCTGTTGCCCTGGGAGAATCTGGAACTCACCAGTTCTGTAACCTTAGCAAGTCATGTGAATTCCTTGGGCCTTGGGTTCTTCAGCAACGAAAACCTCCACCGCACGTGGAGGGTCAAATGAGACTCCTGGCACAGGGATTAGCTGGACCTGGTGCCCAGCAGGTGCAAAGGAAACAGCCATCACCAGAGCCTCTCCCGACACCACTGCAGCAATGGCACCCAGGTGTGGGCAGAGGCAACCCCCACAGCAGAGGGTGAGGCTGCTGGGCAGTTGTGGAAGTGGCCACAGCTCCTGCCAGGTTGGGGACTTGCAGGCCACAAGGCACATGTGGCGGGGCTGGGAGGTGGGCAATGCCAGGCTGCCCCACCCTCCATGGCCAGCAGGCTCCAGCCCAGCCCTCACCCAGCATGTTGGACGACTTGATCACGTTGGTGTCCATCCAGGTCAGTCCAGTAGAGGTGCTGGTCAGTGTAGTCAACGGTGAGGTCGTTGGCCTGGCCCATCTTGTCCACCAGCATCAAGCAGTTGGTCCCATCCATGAAGGCCCGCACAATCCTCGGCTTGCCGCCCCACTCAGTCCAGTAGCTGTAGCTGGAAGGCACTAGGGAGAAGGGCAGGTTCAGTGAGTCCACTCTCACTGCAGAACAGAGGGTGGTGGGAAACTGCACCTGCCCTGTAGCCTCAGCTCAGCCCTTCCCATCCTGGAGAAAGCCATGTGCAGGAAGCAGGGAAGGGCGAGACCCTTTCCTCCTGCCACACACATATCCCTCCAGGGTAGTCACTGTGCCACCTCCCTGAATTCCCACAGTGGCTTACTCATAAGGTGAGGAAACACCCATTTACAGACACAAAAACAGGTGCACAGCCAGGGCGAGTGTGTGCTAGAGCACCCCCCTAAGCTTGGCCAGATGCCGAGGACATGGCAGAAATCAGGATGGACACAAGCAAAGCAGAAAACAAGACCTCAGAGCAGGGAAGGCCTTGCAGGATCAGAATATAAATTCAGCGCTGGGCTCCTCCCCAGCAGCCCCTCTGTCCCTTCCTTCAGCAGATCCACAAGAGGAAAGGCACATCCTTGTTCCATATTCTAAGTCTGACCTGCCCTTGCTCTAAAACTGGACCTCTTTCTGATTTCCTGCCATCCTGAAATCTTCCTTTTTTTCCCTGGCAGAATATGCAGCAGGAAGGGATTGGGCTGCCACACACACATAGGTGTTTCCTGGGGCAGGTGCTGTGTCCACTGCACAGAAAACTAAACTCAAGCCCAGAGACACCCCCACAATCACACACATTTGGGGCCTGTCTGAGCGCAGTGCCCAAGGCAGGGGCCCTAGGATGCCCGGCAGCTAAAGGCACACTTGCCTCTCAATGTTGGTCCTAAGCTGTGGCTCAGCAGCCTCCAGGAGGCCGTTTCGGAGTGGCCTGAGGTCCAGAGACCTCAAGCTAGTTCTGGATCCTGGTTTTGGCAAAACGGTGCAAAGCCAGGAGGCCTGGTTGGAAGACTTCCTGGCCCAGTTCCGCTCTAACTGGGTATGTGACCTTAGATATGTCCCTCGGTTTCTCTGAGCCTGTTTCTGCATCCGTAAAATCGACATAGATATTGCCCGATGCAGGCCCCATGGATGCTTTGGTGACATGGCCCAGGTGAAAGCAGCCAGCACTGTGCCTGACACAGTCTCAGCACCCACTCCATGAAGGAACTCCATGACCTCTGAGGGGCCTACCAATCCTGGCAACCATCAAGGTGAATGACATTGGTACAGCTGTGATCACCGAGGGCCACACGGGCAGCCTGCCACCTTCCCAACTGGCACCCCCGCACTGACTAACAGAGAGGCGGACATGAGGACACCCGACAGGCAAACTCTTACCTCTCGGTGGGATCCAGGGCCAGCGACTGTGGGTTGTCCAGGTCCCTCCACACGAGGACTTGCTAGAACTGCCCATCCAGGCTCGCCTCTTTGATCCTGTTGGTCCCAGTGTCGGCCCAATAGCGGTTCTTGCCCATCCAGTTAATGGCCATGCCCTCAGGGTAGTCAAGGCCAAACTCCACCACATGCTCCATGGAGCTCCCATTCAGGAAGGCATGGCTGATAATCTGGCAGCAGGTGAGGAGGAAAAGGGCCACATTTTAGGAACCAGCGTCTTTTGTAAACATCTCACTGAGATGCCTGGCCACCTGGAGCAGCTACTGACCTCATTTTGGACCAGATCACCAACATTCAAGTTCTTTTTTTTTTTTTTTTTTTGAGATGGTGTCTTGCTCTCTCACCCAGGCTAGAGAGCAGTGGCACGATTTTGGCTCACTGCAACCTACACCTCCTGGGTTCAAGTGATTCTCCTGCCTTGGCCTCCTGAGTAGCTGGAATTACAGGTGTTAATTTTTGTTATTTTTAGTAGAGATGGGGTTTCAACATGTTGGCCAGGATGGTCTCTAACTCTTGACCTTGTGATCTACCGGCCTTGGCCTCCCAAAGTGCTGGGATTACAGGCATGAGCTACTGCACCCAGCCACATTCAAGTTTTTAAATGCAGCAAGATATATTTTTAGAAAAAGCAACTTGAAAATTATATATACCATTTTTTCCCCAGACAGGTCTCACTCTGTTGCCCAGGTTGGAGTTCAGTGGTGTAATCTCAGCTCACTGCAGCATCAACCTCCTGGGGCTCAAGTGATCCTCCCAAGACAGCCTCTTTAGCAGCTGGGACTACAGCTGTGTAGCACTACATCTAACTTTTAAAAATATTTTTTTTACAGATGCGGTCTCAGTATGTTGCCCAGCTAGTCTCAAACTCCTGGGCTCCAGTGATCCTCCTGCCTCAGCCTCCCAAAGTGTTGGGATTACAGACATGAGCCACTGTGCCAGGCTGTAACCAGCACATGTATAATAAAAGAACAGTTAGGCCTAAAGGGAGCACCTGTGCAGTGGAGTATTTCATGCATTTAAAAGATTGTGCCAAAGAGTCTGTCATAGCATCATCGAATACCTATTGTAATGTCAAGTAAAAAAATCACGATACAGAATTCTCTGTAGCATATAATTGTGATTATGAGAAATGCTATATTAGAAAAAAAAGACTTGAAGGAAACATGCAAAGGTATCAGAAGTGGTCTCTGGCTGGTGAGGTTATGGGCAATTTCTATTTTCTTTATATACTTATCTTTTTTTTCTTTTTTTGAGACAGAGTCTCACTCTGTTGCCCAGGCTGGAGTGGAGTGGCACAATCTTGGCTCACTACAACCTCCACATACCAGGTTCAAACAATTCTCTGCCTCAGCCTCCCAAGGGGCTGGGATTACATGCACATGCCACCATGCCTAGCTAATTTTTGTATTTTAGCAGAGATGGGGTTTCACCATCTTGGCCACGCTGGTCTCAAACTCCTGACCTCGTGATCCACCTGCCTTGGCCTCCCAAAGTGCTGGGATTACAGGCGTGAACCACCATACCTGGCCTCCTTTTTATACTTTTCCATGTATTTCCCTTTTTCTGCAAAGAACCCTTGTGATTTAAAGTCGTAAAAAATATTTTAATGATATGTAATACAAACACTAGAATAGGATGGGCATGGTGACTCACACCTGTAATCCCAGCATTTTGGGAGGCCAAGATGGGAGCTTGAGCCTAGGAGTTTGAAACCAGTCTGGGCAACATAGGGAAACTCTGTCTCCACAAAAAAAAAAAAAGAAAAGAGAAAAAAAAACCACAAAAATCAGTCAGGTGTGGTGGTGTGCTCCTGTAGTCCTAGGTATTCTGGAGGCTGAGGTGGCAGTATCACTAGAGCCCATGAGGTCGAGGCTACAGTGAGCTAAGATTACACCACTGCACTCCAACCTGAGTGACAGAGGAAGACCCTGTCTCAAAACAAACAAACTTAACAAAAAACTCCCAGAAAACAAATAGTAGAATAACAAGTGAGTAAACAGTGTAGTTGTCCAACACTTTAGAGCAGAGGTCAAAACAATTTTTCTGTAAAGAGGCAGATGGTACACATTTTAGGCTTAACAGCCCAGACGGATCAGTCACAACTCAACTCAGAAGCACAAAAGCTGCCATAGACAACCCATAAACAAATGAGCTTTGCTGTACAGCAATCAAATTTTCTTTACAGAATCAGATGGCCAGCTCACGGACCAGTTTGCTAAACCCTTCTTTAGAAGGCAAAAATCTTCCTAGGCTGGGTGCAGTGGCTCACGCCTGTAATCCCAGCACTTTGGGAGGCTGAGGCAGGCAGATCACCTGAGGTCAGGAGTTCAAGACTAGCTGGCCAACATGGTGAAACCCTGTCTCTACTAAAAATACAAAAAAACTAGCTGGGTGTGGTGATGGGTGCCCATAATTCCAGCTACTTGGGAGGCTGGGGCAGGAGAATCACTTGAACCTAGGAGGAGGAGGTTGTAGCACACTGAGATTGCACCACTGCACTCCAGCCTGGGTGATGGAACAAGACTGTCACAAAAGAAAAGTCTTCCTGTATTTTTCCTGGATGTTTATATTTGCACTATAAATGAAAAAAGTCTGCTAGGCAAACAGCTACTGGCAAGGGAAAGGGTGGGGTGTCCAAAGTCAAGCTCAATGGACTATAAACATTTCAAATTCACACAAGCACTTCATAAAAGACCTCATGCGTGTCTACTGGATGTGCTGATTATCATCATCTATTTTTTTTAAACTAGGGTTGCTCATATTTGATTAGCTTGAACTGAGTTACAATAAATATTACAGTGTTTAAAAAAATGTCTGAAGCCTCTGAGGCAGAAACAGAGGTGAGGTTTCCCCATAAAGGCTGCATGTGTGCATGTCCTGGCCATGCTACCTTCAGGCTGACGTCCGTCCAGTAGATGTGGTTGTTGTCCAGGGCTGAGGCCACCGGGTGGAGTGGGTCATGAACAAGCACAGGTGACTGCACCCACCATTCTCAGCACACAGGTTGGTTCCTGGAAGCGAACACACAGGCCCCAATCTAAATACTAACAGCTCAGCAGGGAAAGGGCACCACAAAGCCACACAATGAATGCCATCATGAGCTGTGTGGCTCAGGGTGCCAATCTCAGGAGTCACCCCCGGGTTGGGTTTGACCTCAGGGCTGGGATGGGTTGTAATGATCATTCCGTGGCTGAGCTCCACCCTCAAACACACAAGCACCTTTCACCTGAAAGCCAGAAGCTCCAACGTGTACAGATTTGTTCTTGCCACATGTCAAACACAGACAGTAGGTGGGCATGGTAGGAGAACACCTAGATGACAGCAACCAAGTACTCCAGGGGTATAGCCTTGGGTCAGTAACAGTAACAGTAACAATGTGGGCTGTGACGGGACCATCGGGCTCCAGGCACTGGTCCCAGGGAGTCACCTGCCTGAACTTACTCCATCCACCTTGGAGGTAGGAGCTATTCTCATACCCATTTTTCATTAGAGGAAACTGAAGTGCAGAGAGGCTATTGAAGGGAACACGATCAGGGAGCAGCTCGGCAAGAGAGCCAGCCCAGTGGTCCTGCCTCCTGGCCTGCACTCTCACCCAGGAAGAGCACAGTGACCACTTGGGCAGGGACTGGGCAAGATGCCCATTGGCCTCGGCTCCTGCTAGTCCCACCTAGACCCTTCCTCCAACCAGACATTCCCAGCAGCCTTGAAAACTCATGCTCACCCAGCATGGCCAAAGGCAGAGGCACTGTTTTCCTGTTCACTGTTTTGAACTTTAGTCAGATGTGGCTGCAATCACAGAGCCAGATGTGCTATGGCAGGGCAGAGGGAGCCTGGTTAGCACACTGGGGTGCTGGAGGCCACAGGGGAGGTCCATAATGACCAGTGCTGCTGGGGGCTAATGCCTGCTTCTAGGGCCACCATGGTAAATGGGTGCCACCCTACGGCAAAGGCCATAACACAAACAGCCCTTTAAGAGACAGACATGACCCTGGAAGAGACTTGAGGTTGGGGTGAAGGATAAAGGGCCCACATACCCATCAGGCACTGACCCAGAAAACAGTAAGTACCTCTCCAGACTCACCTTAGCAGAATCTACCAGGCACCAGGAAACACAGCCAGCTGGTGGCTCTAGAGCAGACAGTAGTGAAGACTCAAAGCACTCATTCAGGCCCCAAACCTCTTTCTTACATCCCATATGCCCAATGCCTGGGCCGCTGACATGGATAAGCAAAAGGCTGAATATTTCCCCCAAGAGACAGAGCCAGCTGCTAAGAGACTGTGAGAGAAGGAGACAACAGTACATGAAAATTTGAAAGGGTTTCACTCTGACTACCCCCGGTATCCCAGCATGGTGGAGGCTGATGAGAAAGCCCATTAGTTGTAAAAAATTAGATGCTACCTTTCCTTTGCCTGACTAAAAGTGTATATGACTTTGAATTATATTACATACTTTTTGACTGAGAGATGGCAGAGATCATTCTAGAATCCTGGCAGTCAGTTTCTCTCACTGGACAGTCTTCCACTCTGGAACACCCACGACTGCTCCTGCTGATTTTGGAAACCTAAAGAAGACAGTTATGCCTGTCACCCATGCTGTGTTAGAAGACTCTGTGGAGAGTCGTGTGTGTGTGTGTGTGTGCGTGCATACATATATATACACACATATATACACACACATACATATATGTATATATCTTAAGTTTTTCTTGGTAAGTTGTCTGGAGTATTCATTTGTATGTGAAACAGTCTTGGCCCCAGACCATTTGAACTCAGGAGAACGAATTGTCATTGGTTCAGAGAAATAAAACATATTTGCCGAGGTGTTGATGATTTTGAAAGGGTGGTTTTTATTCTGGGCTAGATAGGCTTTAATCATCAGATAGGTATATAGCATATGTCTTTATTTCCTGCCATTGAATCCACATGTAGGCTCTGACTTCTGGGTCCAGATTTCTGGCAAGTATCACTGAGTTAACATTTAGATGGAGCTTGAAAGTTTTTATAGCACCTTCTTGTGCATTGATCACATCAGGTGGTGGTGCTGGTAGTGAAGGATTTGTGCCTTTGTCTGCTGATCCAAACTCCCAGCCTATGAGGATTTGTCTCTTTCTAAGAATTTCTTCATGAAGCTGATTCAGTTGCTCCAAGCAGTTTGGTGATTTTGGAAAGAACTTAGAACATAAATACCATTTGACCCAGCGATCTCATTGCTGAGTATATGCCCAAAGAAAAATAAATTGCTCTACCAAAAAGATATTCACACCTTTATGTTCATCACAGCACTATTTATTCACAATAGCAAAGACGTGGAATCACATAGGTGCCCATCAATCATGAATTGAATAAAGAAAATGTGGTATATAAACACCACAGAATACTACACAACCATACAACAACAAAATCATGTCCTTTGCATCAACATGAATGGAGCTGGAGACCATTATTCTAAGCAAATCAATGCAAGTACAGAAAAGCAAATACTAAGGGTTCCTACTTATAAGTGAGAGCTAAATATTGAATTCACATAGACACAATGATGAAGACAACAGACCATGGAGCCTACTAGGTAGGAAAGGGAGGGAGGGGAATGTGTGCTGCAAAACGACCTACGGGGTACTATGCTTACTACCTGGGTGATTGGGCCATTTATACCTTAAACCTCTGCAGTATGTCTATCTAACCAACTTGCACATTTACCTTTTAATCTATAATGAAAGCTACATTTTTCTAAAAATTAAGCAAACAAACAAAAATAAGAATACATTGAACTAATTAAAACTGAAAATACAACATAACATTTGTGGGAAACTGCTTAAGCATTGCTGAAAGGGGAAGATATAGAACTACATGTATGTATCAAAATAGGAAATGTCCTAAATCAATAATCTAAGCTCCCAACTCAACAAACTGAAAAAAAAGAGGAAAATACATCAAAGACCAGGAGGATAAAAGAAATAATAAAGGTAACAACTTCAATCAATGAAATTGAAAACAACAAAATACTATTAAAAAAATCAATGAAACCAAACGTTGGTTCTATGAAAAGATCAATAATGTTGTCAAACCTTTTGCAGAGATTACAAAGAAAAAGGAGAAAAAAATTTACTAATATCACCAGAGGTCCTCCAAACATTTACAGGACAATGAGAGGCAAATAGGTCTTTTCTAACTTAGCCCACATAACCCGTTCATAAAAATATTTATGATGTAATAAAAAGGGTTAGAATGTTTTTATTTTATTTATTTTTATTCTTTATTGCATTTTAGGTTTTGGGGTACATGTGCAGAGCATGCAATACAGTTGCATAGGTACACACATAGCAGTGTGTTTTGTTTGCTCTCTCCTCTTCACCCATATTTGGCATTTCTCCCCAGGCTATCCCTCCCCACCTCCCCCTCCCACTGGCCCTCCCCTTTTCCCCCCAATAGTCCCCAGTGTTTACTACTCCCCTCTCTGTGTCCATTTGTTCTCATTTTTCATCACCCGCATATGAGTGAGAATATGCAGTGTTTCATTTTCTGTTCTTGTGTCAGTTTGCTGAGAATGATGTTATCCAAATTCATCCATGTCCCTACAAACAACACGAACTCATCATTTCTGATTGCTGCATAATATTCCATGGTGTATATGTGCCACATTTTCCCAATCCAGTCTATCATCAATGGGCATTTGGGTTGATTCCAGGTCTTTGCTATTGTAAACAGTGCTGCAATGAACATTCGTGTGCATGTGTCCTTATACTACAATGATTTATAGTCTTTTGGATATATACCCAGTAATGGGATTGCTGGGTCAAATGGAATTTCTATTTCTAAGGCCTTGAGGAATCGCCACACTGTCTTCCACAATAGTTGGACTAATTTACACTCCCACCAACAGTGTAAAAGTGTTCCTTTTTCTCCACATCCTCTCCAGCATCTGTTGTCTCCAGATTTTTTAATGATCGCCATTCTAACTGGCGTGAGATGGTATCTCAATGTGGTTTTGATTTGCATCTCTCTGATGACCAGTGACGATGAGCATTTTTTCATATGATTGTTGGCCTCATATATGTCTTCTCTCGTAATGTGTCTGTTCATATCTTTTGCCCAATTTTGAATGGGCTTGTTTGTTTTTTTCCTGTAAATCTGTTTGAGTTATTTGTAAATTCTGGATATCAGCCCTTTGTCAGATGGGTAAACTACAAAAAGTTTTTCCCATTCTGTTGGTTGCCGATTCACACTACAGACTGTTTCTTTTGCTGGGCAGAAGCTGTGGAGTTTGATTAGGTCCCATTTGTCTATTTTGGCTTTTGTTGCCAAATCTTTTGGTGTTTTGTTCATGAAGTCCTTGCCTACTCCTATGTCCTGGATGCTTTTGACTAGATTTCCTTCTAGGGTTTTTATGGCGCCAGGTCTTATGATTAAGTCTTTAATCCATCTGGAATTAATTTTGGTGTAAGGTGTCAGGAAGGGGTCCAGTTTCTGCTTTCTGCACATGGCTAGCCAGTTTTCCCAACACCATTTGTTGAACAGGGAATCCTTTCCCCATTGCTGGTTTTTGTTGGGCTTATCAAAGATTATATGGTTGTAGATATGTTGTGTTGCCTCCGATGCCTCTGTTCTGTTCCATTGGTCTATATCTCTGTTTTGGTACCAGTACCATGCTGTTTTGATTACTGTAGCCTTGTAGTATAGTCTGAAATCCGGTAGTGTGATGCCCCCCGCTGTGTTCTTTTTGCTTAGAATTGACTTGGCTATGCGGGCTCTCTTTTGGTTCCATATGAAGTTCATGGTGGTTTTTTCCAGTTCTGTGAAGAAAGTCAATGGTACCTTGATGTGTATAACATTGATTCTGTAAATTACTTAGGGCAGTATAGCCATTTTCAAGATATTAATTCTTCCTAACCATGAACATGGAAGGTTTCTCCATCTGTTTGTGTCCTCTCTGATTTCGTTGAGCAGTGGTTTGTAGTTTACCCTGAAGAGGTCCCTTACGTTCCTTGTGAGTTGTATTCCAAGGTATTTTATTCTTTTTGTAGCAATTGTGAATGACAGTTCGTTCTTGATTTGGCTCTCTTTAAGTCTGTTATTGGTGTAGAGGAAGGCTTGTGATTTTTGCACATTGATTTTATATCCTGAGACTTTGCTGAAGTTGCTTATCAGTTTCAGGAGATTTTGGGCTGAGGCGATGGGGTCTTCTAGATATACTATTATGTTGTGTGCAAATAGAGACAATTTGGCTTCCACCTTTCCTATTTGAATACCCTTTATTTCTTTTCCTTGCCTGATTGCTGAGGCTAGAACTTCCAGTACTATATTGAATAGGAGTGGTGACAGAGGGCATCCTTGTCTAGTGCCGGATTTCAAAGGGAATGCTTCCAGTTTTTGCCCATTATGTATGATATTGGCTATTGGTTTGTCATAAATAACTTTTATTACTTTGAGATACGTTCCATCGATACCGAGTTTATTGAGGGTTTTTAGCATAAAGGGCTGTTGAATTTTGTCAAATGCCTTCTCTGCATCAATTGAGATAATCATGTGGTTTTTTTTTGGGTTCTGTTTATGTGGTGAATTACAGTGATAGACTTACGCATGTTGAACCAGCCTTGCATCCCCGGGATGAATCCTACTTGATCATGATGAATAAGTTTTTTGATTTGCTGTTGCAATCGGCTTGCCAATATTTTATTGAAGATTTTTGCATCAATGTTCATCATGGATGTTGGCCTGAAGTTTTCTTTTCTTGTTGGGTCTCTGCCGGGTTTTGGTATCAGGATGATATTGGTCTCATAGAATGATTTGGGAAGGATTCCTTCTTTCTGGATTATTTGGAATACTTTCAGAAGAAATGGTATCAGCTCCTCTTTGTGTGTCTGGTAGAATTCAGCTGTGAACCCGTCTGGACCTGGGCTTTTTTTGTGTGGTAGGCTCTTAATTGCTGCCTCAACTTCTGCCCTCTTTATTGGTCTATTCATAATTTCAGCTTCCTCCTGGTGTAGGCTTGGGAGGACACAGGAGTCCAGGAATTTATCCATTTCTTCCAGGTTTACTAGTTTATGTGCATAGAGTTGTTTGTAATATTCTCTGATGATGGTTTGAATTTCTGTGGAATCTGTGGTGATTTCCCCTTTATCATTTTATATTGCATCTATTTGGTTGTTCTCTGTTTTCTTTTTAATCAATCTGGCTAGTGGTCTGTCTATTTTGTTGATCTTCTCAAAAAACCAGCTCTTGTGAGTGAAGGGGAGAAGGGAAGCAAAGCACACTGCCATGTGTGTACCTACGCAACTGTCTTGCATGTTCTGCTCATGTACCGCAAAACCTAAAATCCAATAAAAAATTAAAAAAATAAAAATAAAAGAAGGAAGCAAAAAAAAACAGCTCTGGGATTTATTGATTTTTTGGAGTGTTTTTCGTGTCTCAATCTCCTTCAGTTCAGCTCTGATCTTAGTTATTTCTTGTCTTCTGCTGGGTTTTGAGTTTTTTTGATCTTGCTCCTCTAGCACTTTCAATTTTGATGATAGGGTGTCAATTTTGGATCTCTCCATTCTCCTCATTTGGGCACTTATTGCTATATACTTTCCTCTAGAGACTGCTTTAAATGTGTCCCAGAGATTCTGGCATGTTGTGTCTTCGTTCTCATTGGTTTCGAAGAACTTCTTTATTTCTGCCTTCATTTCGTTGTTTATCCAGTCAACATTCAAGAGCCAGTTGTTCAGTTTCCATGAAGCTGTGCGGTTCTAGGTTGGTTTCTGAATTCTGAGTTCTATCTTGATTGCACTATGGTCTGAGAGGCTGTTTGTTATGATTTCAGTTGTTTTGCATTTGCTGAGGAGTGCTTTACTTCCAATTATGTGGTCAATTTTAGAGTAGGTGTGATGTGGTGCTGAGAAGAATGTATATTCTGTGGATTTGGGGTGGAGAGTTATGTAAATGTCTATCAGGTTTGCGTACTCCAGGTCTGAGTTCAAGCCCTGGATATCCTTGTTGATTTTCTGTCTGGTTGATCTGCCTAGTATTGACAGTGGAGTGTTAATGTCTCCCACTATTATTGTGTGGGAGTCTAAGTCTCTTTGTAAGTCGTTAAGAACTTGCCTTATGTATCTGGGTGCTCCTGTATTGGGTCCATATATATTTAGAATCGTTAGCTCTTCTTGTTGTATCGATCCTTTTACCATTATGTAATGGCCTTCTTTGTCCCTTTTGATCTTTGTTGCTTTAAAGTCTATTTTATCAGAGATGAGAATTGCAACTCCTGCTTTCTTTTGCTCTCCATTTGCTTGGTGAATCTTCCTCCACCCCTTTATTTTGAGCCTTTGTGTATCCTTGCATGTGAGATGGGTTTCCTGGATACAGCACACTGATGGGTTTTGGCTTTTTTTCCAATTTGCCAGTCTGTGCCTTTTGATTGGTGCATTTAGCCCATTTACATTTAGGGTTAATATTGTTGTGTGTGAATTTAACACTGCCATTTTGATGCTAGCTGGCTCTTTTGCCCGTTAGTTGTTGTAGATTCTTCATTATGTTGATGCTCTTTAGCATTTAGTGTGATTTTGGAATGGCTGGTACTGTTCTTTTTTTCTATGTGTAGTGCCTCTTTTAGGAGCTCTTGTAAAGCAGGCCTGGTGGTGACAAAATCTCGGAGTACTTGCTTGTTTGCAAAGAATTTTATTTTTCCTTCACTTCTGAAGCTCAGTTTTGCTGGATATGGAATTCTGGGTTGAAAGTTATTTTCTTTAAGGATGTTGAATATTGGCCCCAACTCTCTTCTGGCTTGTAGAGTTTCTGCGGAGAGATCTGCTGTGAGTCTGATCGGCTTCCCTTTGTGGGTGACCCAACCTTTCTCCCTGGCTGCCCTCAGTATTTTCTTCTTTATTTCAACCTTCTTGAATCTGACCATTATGTGCCTTGGGGTTGCTCTTCTGGCGGAATATCCTTGTGGTGCTCTCTGTATTTCCTGCAATTGAGTGTTCGCTTGTCTTGCTAGGTGGAGGAAATTTTCCTGGATAATGTCCTGAAGAGTATTTTCCAGCTTGGATTCATTCTCTTCATCACATTCTGATACGCCTACCAAACGTAGGCTAGGTCTTTTCACATAGTCCCACATTTCTTGGAAATTTTGTTCATTCCTTTTTGCGCTTTTTTCTCTCATCTCGGTTTCTCATTTTATTTCATTGAGTTGATCTTCGACTTCTGATATTCTTTCTTCTGCTTGGTCAATTCGGCTATTGAAACTTGTGTTTGCTTCGCGAAGTTCTCGTATTGTGTTTTTCAGCTCCTTTAATTCATTCATATTCCTCTCTAAGGTATCCATTCTTGTTATCATTTCCTCAAATCTTTTTTCAAGGTCCTTAGTTTCTTTGCATTGATTTAAAACATGTTCTTTTAGCTCACAAAAGTTTCTCATTATCCACCTTCTGAAGTCTAATTCTGTCGTTTCATCACAGTCATTCTCCATCCAGCTTTGTTCCCTTGCTGGTGAGGAGTTTTGGTCCTTTCTAGGCAGCGAGGTTTTCTGGTTTTGAGTGTTTTCCTCTTTTTTGCGCTGGTTTCTTCCTATATTTGTGGATTTATCCACCTGTCGTCTGTGTAGTTGCTGACTGTTTGATTGGGTCTCTGAGTGGACACCCAGATTGTTGATGATGGAGTATTTCTGTTACTTGGTTTTCCTTCTTTCAGTCTAGCCCCTTTGCTGTACAACTGCTGAGGTCCACTCCAGGCCCTGCTTGTCTGGGGTGCACCTATAGCAGCTGCGGAACAGCGAGGGATGCTACCAGTTTCTTTTACTGCTATCTTTGTCCCAGAATGATGCCTGCCAAATGTCAGTCTTTTGGATATAGAGGGGTCAGGGAGCTGCTTGAGGAGACAGTCTGTACTTAGTAGGAGCTCCAGTGCTGAGCTGTGAGCTCTGTTGTTCATTCAGGGAGGTTAGGCTGCTATGTTTAATTCTGCTGCAACATAACTCATAAAATAACCCTTTTTTTCTTAGATTCTCTGTCTGGTGGGGTTGGGGCTTTCCTTGTGAGTGTCCACCTCATGGTCCTGCCCAGCTAGGAGGCAGTCTAGTCACTATTTGCTGGCCGAGGCTCCGCCCTGCTGGTGTGAGGTTCGCCCTTTTGCTGCAGGCTCTGCCCTTCTGCTGCGGTCTCCGCCCTGTTGCCACAGGCTACACCCTGCAGCGCAATCTCTCTGTTGTACCGGGTTGCCTTGGCAACAGCAGGCTGCGTCAGCAATGTGCGTGTACCTCAGTAGGGGCTGATTGCCTCGGTAATGGCAGACGCCCCTCTCCCACGGAGCTGCACTTTAAGAAAACCTCCTTACTGGGAGCGTTTGGAATTGCCATTTTGTTTGTCGCACTGCGCTACCCCAAACGCTGTGTCCCTGGGATTTCCTGGGCTGGTTCAATGTCCAAGTCCCATTCAGTCTCAAGTTCAGCCCTCTCAGGTCTCAGTTTGCCAGTTCAACAGGGCACCCGTAACAGTGAGCTTTTGTATGGAGTGCTGTGGAGTGCCTCTGTGCTCCCGCGTGGACTGGAGCTGCACCAGCTGCTGGCTACACCAGCCAAGACCTCTGCCTGGCGTCCCACGTCTCTTTTATACCTGGGAATTTCCCCATTCTGTGGGCAACTAAGATCTGTCTGGAAATGCATCCCCGACTCAGCCTCTCCGCGCATCCAGCGAGAGCTTCAATCCTCGGGTTAGAATGTTATAAATATTTTAAACCGTCTATTTCTCAACTGTTAAAAAATGTTACACATTTTTGTTATGGTAACACCTGACTTGGGTGGTTTATATTAGTTAGGCTAACTATGCCTCCATAGCAAAATTACCAATAATTTAGTGAGTTAAGTAAACAGGAAGTTGGCCTTAGATGTTTATTGAGGCACCAGGCCTGGCAACACTGTAATCCTTAGCACATAATTTTTGAGGTCACTTCCAATGTCACTCTGTTTATTTTCTTCCTGGCTAAGTGAAACAGGGAACTGAATGAGGAGAAAGCATGCTGCTATCTGGAAGACCCAGCCTCAAGTGGTACGTACCAGTGCCATTCACATTCTGCTGCCTGACATACTCACTTTGTCTTACCCAACTTTCACAAATACTGGGGATTATAGTCTGTATGTCTGCTCAGTAAGAACAGCAGCACACATTTTGGTGAACAACTATAATCTCTGACAGAATCGCTATTATCAAGCGAGTTAGGAGAGGGTTCACGAGTAAGGGAGAGAATGGGAGACAGATTTAAAAGAAACTTGTCTCTATTTTCATTGCGTGTAGCTCTGAAATACCTAGGTGTTCACATAGTATAAAGGTCTAAAAGTCAACGACAATGTAGAGAATTTAATATCGAGATGTTCTGAATATACAGAAATAGTACCTGTATTATCCTCTAGGAATCCTTCATTGTAATTTTATAGAGGAGGAAGTATGTGTTGCTGAGTCACACTAATATCCAATAATGCAAATATAAATATAGCAAATATCAAATGCATATTGCTATATGAGTCAGTTCAATGAATAATTGTTGATTAATAAAGCAGAGTTCTATTCCTTTCTAAGGTTATTTTCTAGGATATCTTATCACTTGGTAAATTACTATTTGGTTATAAAGTTGGATGTTTAAATGTCAAGAGATAGATTAGTATGTCATATGGTTTGGATGTTTGTCCCCACAAAATCTCATGTTAAAATGTGATACCCAGTGTGGGAGATAAACACTTGCATGTGGTGTTTGTGTCATGGGGGTGAATCTTTCATGAAAAACTTGGTGCAAACCCTGAGATAATGAGTGAGTTCCTGCTCTATTAGTCATGTGAGAGCTGATAGCTAAAAAGAGCCTGGCACCTCCTCCTCTCCTTCTTTCTCCCTCTCTCACCATATAACACACCTGGCTGCCCTTCACCTTCTGCTGCAATTATGTGTCTTGAGGTCCCACCAGAAGCAGAGACTGGCACCACGTTTGCTCAGCATGCAGAACGGTGAGCCAAATAATCAATCCTCTTCTCTCTATAAATTACCCAGCCTTAGGTATTCCTTTACAGAAACACAAAATGAACTAACACTGTATGCATTACCAAAAGCATAATGTTATTTAATAAAGTGATTCAAGGAATAATTTGCATTTCATATTGAATATTATATTTGATAACAGATTCATTAGAGCAAAATTTCGGAAAATATTAAGATTTATGACAGTAATAAAATCTTTAATCCTTGATTGCTTTATTATTAATTCATTTTCTAATCATAGCACCTTAACCAGCTATCTTTGGTATAGATGCTAATGTTAATATTTAAATTTTATATGGTTTTTAAACTATTAATGAAAATGTGAAAGAAATACTTTTGTCTAGGGTTATTCTTTCTGTTTGTTCATGTATATTCTATACATGTTTATGTATTGTTCAAGTTTGCATGGATCTATAATAGCAATTTCAATCTCAATACAAATGCAAGAGAGGATTAAGGCCAAGAGAAATATTTTTCACAAGCAAGAATAAAAAATGCACACATATAATAGTAGACTATTAACAAGGAAAAAGTGGTATTGGTTGCTTGGTGAAACTTACGTGGATATAATAAGGGAAGTCAGTTAGTGGTATAACTCTTCATGCTGCGAGAGGCATTGTCTATTTTTCTGCAGCATTGGAAGTGCAGGCAAAATGAGCTGGGGCTGACGTATTTGAATTTGATGGGGTTCATCTACAACCAAAACCAAAATATATCCTTATACCATGACACAGAATTGTTTCCAAGAAGTTTAGCTTTTTCATTTAATAACTCAAAATTGAGCCAGATATTTTTAGGAACCTTGAATAGATTTACCTTCTTGATACACATTTTATTTAAAATTATTATGGAAACTTAATAGTTGTATCCATATGTATTATGGGGTCTATGCGATGTTTTTATAGAAGCACACAATGTGTAATGATCAAATCGGTGTCATTAGGGTTTCTATCAACTCAAATATTTATCATTGCTTTGTGTATTATAAGCATTCCAGTTCTACTCGTTTCATTATTCTAAAACAGGCATTTCATTCAGAATGGGCACTTAACATGAAAACAAATAATTCTTGCTGTCACATAACAGAATATAAGTGATTTACTCGATGGAATCACTTTAAAAATCAGAAAGGCATTTACTGTCTTATGAAATCATGTGCTGGTATTTCTCTGGGTCAATCTGGAGTGTATCTGATGATTGTTCCTAAGGTATCTCCTTTATTGAAAGGGATTTCACTTGCACTATAGCACATTTGGATAATAACATGGTACAGAGTCAGGACTGAGTAAGAGTGTAAATAAAATAAAAATTTCAAGTAGAGTCTTGTGAATTGTTTGTTAATGCCATATTATTCCAGGAAATACTGGCTCTGAAAATAAGTTGCTTTTTAAAATTGAGATTTGTATACTCTTTTTGCCTCTTAAAAAAGAATTATTTTAGCTTCTAAGAAGCTTTGCTTTCCTCATAAGAAGAATAAGATCTTGTTAAAGAATTTCAATTATCTTTTTTGCTTTTACTTAATTAATTTTCCTATTAGTTTAAAACTATTTGAAACACATAAAAAGTTAATTTTATATAAACAAGACATTCCTCCAAAATGGGAGAAGAAAATTGTCTAACTTTTCTGCTTGTCATGATATTATAAACTCATTTAATTCAGAGATTGTGTCCTTCAAAAATTTCTATGGTGACTTGTGCAAAATGTTACACAGAGTAAGATCTGTAAACACTTTATAGAAATATTTCTTAGATAAGATTTGATGGAGATTTCTTTTTCATTTTTACAAGATACAGAATTGAAAACTTTATGTAGAGTTGCTGCTTAATGTACACATTTTCCAAAACAATAGGTAAACAAGGAAGATGTCTTTATAGCTTAGTGAAAACTATGATGATATTAACTTTTAAGTTTCTCAAGAACAAAGACCATACTTTGATAATAGTCACATTCCCAAGAGAATCTAACATTTACGAAAATAGGTATTTAGTAAATAATTTTCTCTTAACAGAAACAGATAAAACATGAGGGACAAGTGTCCAAGTTGAAATTGTGAAATCCAATTTTAAACCCAGTTTAAATTGTGAAATAAATTTCTTTTTGGAGACAGAGTCCTGCTCTGTCACCCAAGCTGAAGTGCAGTGGTGTGATCTCGACTCACTACAGTCTCTGCCTTCCAGGTTCAAGTCACTGTCCTGGCTCAAGCTCCCAGTATCTGTGATTACAAGCACCCACCACGCTTCTGGCTAATTTTTGTATTTTTAATAGTGACGAGGTTTCACCATGTTGGCCAATCTGGTCTCGAACTCCTGACCTCAGGTGATCCACCCGCCTCCACCTTCCAAGGTGCTGGAATTACAAGGTGTGAGACACCACACCTGGTCTAATATTCAGTGTTTTAAACTGCTGAACAAATTAACTCCAAAGTGCCAGGGGCTTAACAACTGGGCTTTGCTACTGCACGTGTGGCAGCCTCGTGTGGCTGTGCTAATGAGTGTGCAGTTATCCTGTTCAGTGATTCTGGAGCCACAGGTTCTTCCTTCCCATACTTTTCTGCTTCTTAGGGCCTCCTCAACCTGTGCAGCCACCTAACAGAAGACTAAGGGAGTGAAGGAAGCACAACCACTTCCTGAAATCTGGGTGGGACACTCCTAATAATTCCTCAGTAGTCATATTGGTTTGAATTAGCCATATGGCCAGATGCAAATGCCATGAAAGGGCAGGCAGTGGAAGGTGGGATTTAAGTGGAAGTAATTAAAATGAAAGCAAGCAGGCATGAAAGTGCCTGGTATATTCCGAGAATGAAGACTCGTCTTTTTGTCTCCAAAATTACATGTAGAAAACAAGGGATAGGGACTGGAGTCAAAAGATAACATCGAACTAAAGTATGAAGGAAATTGAAAAGTGGATGGGGGATATTTTGGGGTCTGCGTTTTTTTCTTGAGACAGGGTCTTGCTCTGTGGCCCGAGAGAAAGGGCAGTGAGGCAATTATAGCTCACTGCAGTCTCAACCTCCTGGGCTCCAGCCATCCCTTTTCATAGTCTCTTGAGTAGCTAGGACTACAAGTGCATGCCACCACGTCTGCCTAATTTATGTATTTTTTTCTTTTGGTGGAGACAGGCTCTCACTCTGTCACCCAGGCTAAAGTTTAGTGATCAATCGTGCCTCACTGTAACCTCAACCTCCCAGGCTCAAGTGACCCCCCATCTCAGCCATCAGAGTAACTGTGACTACATCTGGTGCCACCACACCTCAATAATTTTGAAATTTTTGTTTCATAGAAATGGGGTCTCCCTATGTTGCCAAGCTGATCTTCAATTATTGGACTCAAGGGATCCTCCTGCCTCAGTCTACCAAAGTGCTGGGAATACAGGCATGAGCCACCATACCACACCCAGCTCTGTATTTTAAGACAGTGTTTATTTCTATCCCCATAGCAGATTGGAATCATGAAAGCTTAGATTAGGCCTGAAGAAATGTGTAGGTTCCAGAGTGAAGCTGGTCACTGGCACAGTAGTTGCCTGCATATTTATTAAATGCTGGAAGTGGGAGGAAGGCACTTAGGTTCTCCATGTGCTGAGCACTGGCATGTGCAGCATCAAGACAGCCAGACCAGAGAATAGAGATCTAGAAAAGAACATGAACTATAACAGCGAAACCTGGTTGTTGCATCATCAGGCCCCTCACTAGATCTTTGGAAAATGCATACATATGTGTACAATCTCTGCAAATAACATTTTCATCTCATTTACACAGCTATTCTCCCCACATTTTTACCTACTACCAATGATTAAGCTATTGGGCACCACATGCCTATTTCAAAATTTTTTCTCAGGATATATTTTGCTTCTAGATTAAAACAAAAAAGTTTAGTTATGTTATAATAAAAATGTGTTGGGTTTATATGTGAGCTGAAGCATCACTGGAATATGACAAGTGTATGCATTAGAGGATTTGTGGCAAATAAATGTAGTTATTACCTTAAGTGTCAAGCATTTAATGCTATTCATATGTTTTCTTCATTAGAAAGCCAATGATTCTGCATTTTTCTGTAGTCTTGGTTCTCTTCAGAAAAAAAATTATAAAAAGTGTGAGAACAATGCTGCATAACTAAGAAATAACCAAATACAGTTGATTTTAATGTGATCTAGAATATAATGAACTCTTACACACAAAAATATTATTAATGATACTTTATGTTCTAGGATAACATAATACAATAAAAAGGAGTTTTTAACTACCTTTATTTTGTTGTTGGATGATTGGATAATTAATATTAGTGATAATAATAAGTAATTCAGGTTTTTTTTTATTTAGTATGTCATCAATAAAAAATAATGACAAAAAAGACGGAACTTGCTTCCTGGCTTACAAATCATTGAAAGGCCTGTGCTATGTAGTTATTTGCAGTTGAAAAGGACAAGAATCTCTGCAAGGAAAACCGAATATTGAAATATTTTTTTTTGTATTTTAGATTTTCATAATTGATTAAAATGCCTTCAGAGAATGAGGAGAAAAGCTACATAAATTAAATTATAATAGCTAAGGAAAATATCAAATTAATCACAAAATCTAGATGAAATCTCATTTTTTCATAAAAATAAAAATATATATATTTTTTTACTTCTTGATTACTTGCAATAAATAATACCTCCAATGTCAAATCTTAGGAGATTGACAGTTAATTTAGAAAAGAATCTCAAAATCATTTTATTTATACAAATAAAACATTGATAAATATAAATTGAAACAGTATGACTGCAATGCTGCATACCTAACCATATTGTATGCAGTATAAGTCCAAATGAAAGTGTTCTTTAGTACCAGATGAAGTATAAGGTTCATTTTATAAATCTTCTCTTTAGAGAATACAAAGAGTGATTCAGCTCTTTCCCTGGATGGCAAATTAACCAATATTGTAATGCCTGCTATTGGTATTTTTAAAGTGTTCTGCAAATTGAGGGCTCTAAAGAGCTATTTGTAAATAATAGAACATTTGCATAACTATACAATGAGAACAGTATTCCTTCTATAATACTTTTCAACTTCCTGCGTAGTTAGAAAACTTTTAAAAGTAAGTATTATTCCTCCACAAATAGGAAAAAAATGCACAAGTTTATTCACTGTGCCATTATTGGTTTAAAAAAAGAGATTGGGGAATAAAGTTAATGCCTATCAATCTAAAACACATCCCCAAGTGGAATATTTATCAACTAGTGTGTGTGTGCATGTGTGTGTGTGTGTGTGTGTGTGTGCGTGTGAGAGAGAGAGAGAGAGAGAATAAAAAATCACCAGAATATATTTGTAAATGATCAAAGCAGGGGGAACAGTATATTGTATATATTGTGTAAAAAAAGAATAAATAAAAATATATCCAAACACTAGACATACATCTGTATATCAACTGGGAACTAATGAAGATGATGGGTAAAACAGGGTAGCTGATTTTGGAGTAGAAGCAAGACTTGCATGAGTATATTTTAAAACAATAGCTTTGATCTTATATTTTAAATATACAAAAATTAAATTGAAAACAACTGCTGGAAAGGAAAAAATTAACAAGAAAAATAAAATATTTTTAGAGATTCAATTAGCACGACCCAAGGCATGAAGCCAGTTAGCGAATTGATAGGGGGATGTGTGAAGCTATAATTTCATCTCTAATTTAGAACTTATTCCTACCATCATGGTATTGAAAACTGCAACAGACATTCTGTCTTCACATAATATTTCGCTCAATACTTTTCCCTGGAACCGAGCTGAAAGTCTACAACATATATTCTTCTAGTATGTCCATATGCTTTAAAATGTTGGTGCTGTTTAGTTTTTATTGCAAGATGTCTGGAGAAAAAAACAGTTCACTGTGTTCCACAGATCTATTCATAAGTTGTGATGAGGGTGTCTGACAACTAACGTTCTAATTCCTTTATTCATAAGGCATAGAGATCATCAAAGGGATCAAAGAAAAGAAGATGGAAACTGATTACAGTACAAATTAAGTGTGTAAATAAACTACACAATCTCACTTTGACATCCAGGGTTGTGGTTAGGTATCAAGTCATCCATCTTTTGTAGGCCATTCAAAAACCCTCAGGCATGCCCCAAGCAGGTGACTGTCTTGCACTGGTGGATGACCCAGCAGATGCCTTGTCAATGGACACTCTCATCATGCCTCTTCCAGGCCCTGAGAACTACACTTCCCTCAGATCAAATTCAAAAGTCTCTGGCCTGGCATGCCAGATTCTTAGTATTCTCATTCCACTTTCCTCTCCAGCTTGCTGAGATGATTCTATCATATATCTCTACCTCTGTCATCTCTACCTATCTATGTATCATCTATCCTATTTTATAGTTCATCTGTTCTAAATGCTATGCCCATATTTTCCTATGCTTCCCCTTCTGTTTTTTTAACCACTGAAGATCTATCCTTTCTGCTCTTTCTCTGTTAAGGAAGAATAAAATCCTTTGCGAACAAGCAAGTACTCAGAGATTTTGTCACCACCAGGCCTGCTTTACAAGAGCTCCTAAAAGAGGCACTACACATAGAAAGGATCAATCAGTACCAGCCATTCCAAAATCACACTGAATGCTAAAGAGCTTCAACATAATGAAGAATCTACAACAACTAACAGGCAAAACAGCCCCTTAGCACCAAAATGGCAGTATCAAATTCACACATAACAATATTAACCCTAAATGTAAATGGACTAAATGCACCAATCAAAAGACACAGACTGGCAAATTGGATAAAAATCCAAAACCCATCAGTGTGCTGTATCCAGGAAACCCATCTCACATGCAAGGATACACAAAGGCTCAAAATAAAGGGATGGAGGAAGATTTACCAAGCTAATGGAAAGCAAAAAAAAGCAGGAGTTGCAATTCTCATCTCTGATAAAATAGACTTTAAAGCAACAAAGATCAAAAGAGACAAAGAAGGCCATTACATAATGGTAAAAGGATTGATACAACAAGAAGAGCTAACGATCCTAAACATATATGGACCCAACACAGGAGCACCCAGATACATAAGGAAAGTTCTTAATGACTTGCAGAAGGACTTAGACTCGGGGGAGGGGACTCAAGATGGCGCTGTGAGAACAACACAGGATTGGAGCCCGCATTGAATTCGCAAACGGTGAGTCAGTGCTGCATTTCCAGACTGATCTTTGTTGCCCACAGAACGGGGAAACTCCCAAGTATAAAAAGACACGGGACGCCAGGCAGTAGGTCTGCCTGGCGAAGCCGGCAGCCGGGGCGGCGGCGGCCGGCCCTACCCAGCAATCCCCACAGGGCGCGCTTGTCCGGGTGCCTTGTTGAACCGGTAACCTGAGACTTGAGAGGGCTGGACTTGAGACTGAACGAGACTTGCACAGTAGCCCAGCCCAGGGGATTGCAGGGACAGATCGCTTGGGATACCCAGTGGGACGAACAAAACTGCGATTTCAAACTATCCCGGGCAGACGGTCCGAGACGCTCTGTGGGGGAGGGGCGTCCACCACTACGGAGGCAACCTGCCCCAACTGATATACACGCCCACTGCTGAGGCAGCCAGCCGTTGCCGAGGCAACCCGCCCCAACTGAGATACACGCCCACTGCTGATGCAGCCAGCCATTGCCGAGGCAACCCGTCCCTACTGAGATACACGCCCACTGCTGACGCAGCCTGCCGTTGCTGAGGCAACACGCTACAACGAAGAGACTCCACCGCAGGGCGTGGCAGACACCACAGCAGAGCCGGCAGGAACAGCGCGAATCACACAACAGCAGGGCGGAGCCTCGGCAGCCAAACAGTGGCTAGTCTGCCTTTGAGCTGGGCAGGACACCTGATCGGACATCCAAAAATAAAGCCCAAACCCCTCAACACAGAGCATTTGAGAAAAAAAAAAGGGTTGTTTAATGAGCTGTGTTGCAGCAGAATCAAACATAGCAGCCTAACAGCCCTGAATGAACAACAGAGTGCACAGCTCAGCAATTAAACCCCTATAAAGTACAAACTGTCTCCTCAAGCAGCTCCCTGACCCCTCTATATCCAAAAGACTGTCATTAGGCAGGCATCATCCTGGGACAAAGAGAGCAGAAAAAGAAACTGGTAGCATCCCTCGCTGTGCCACGGCTACTAGAGGTGCACCCCAGACAAGCAGGGTCTGGAGCGGACCTCAACAGTCGTACAGCGAAGGGGCTAGACTGGTAGAAGGAAAACCAAGCAACAGAAATACTTCATCATCAACATTCTGGGTGTCCACTCAGAGACCCAAACGAAAAGTCAGCAACTACGCAGACGACCAGCGGACAAATCCACAAAGATGGGAAGAAACCAGCGCAAAAAGGAGGAAAACACCCGAAACCAGAACACATCGCCTCCTAGAAAGGACCAAAACTCCTCACCAGCAAGGGAACAAAGCTGGACGGAGAATGACTGTGACAAAATGACGGAATTAGACTTCAGAAGATGGATAATGAGAAACTTTTGTGAGCTAAAAGATCATGTATTAAATCAATGCAAAGAAACTAAGAACCTTGAAAAAAGATTTGAAAAAAGATTCGAGGAAATGATAACAAGAATGGATACCTTAGAGAGGAATATGAATGAATTAAAGGAGCTGAAAAACACAATACGAGAACTTCGCGAAGCAAACGCAAGTTTCACTAGCCGAATTGACCAAGCAGAAGAAAGAATATCTGAAGTCGAAGACCAACTCAATGAAATAAAACGAGAAACCAAGATCAGAGAAAAAAGCGCAAAAAGGAATGAACAAAGTCTCCAAGAAATGTGGGACTATGTGAAAAGACCTAACCTACGTTTGATAGGTGTACCAGAAGGGGACGAAGAGAATGAATCCCAGCTGGAAAATACTCTTCAGGACATCATCCAGGAAAATTTCCCCCACCTAGCAAGACAAGCCAACACTCAATTGCAGGAAATACAGAGAACACCACAAAGATATTCCGCAAGAAGAGCAACCCCAAGGCACATAATCGTCAGATTCAACAGGGTTGAAATAAAGGAGAGAATACTAAGGGCAGCCAGAGAGAAAGGTCGGGTCACCCACAAAGGGAAGCCCATCAGACTCACAGCAGATCTCTCGGCAGAAACACTACAAGCCAGAAGAGAGTGGGGGCCAATATTCAACATCCTTAAAGAAAAGAACTTTCAACCCAGAATTTCATATCCAGCCAAACTGAGCTTCAGAAGTGAAGGAAGAATAAAATCCTTTGCGAACAAGCAAGTACTCAGAGATTTTGTCACCACCAGGCCTGCTTTACAAGAGCTCCTAAAAGAGGCACTACACATAGAAAGGATCAATCAGTACCAGCCATTCCAAAATCACACTGAATGCTAAAGAGCTTCAACATAATGAAGAATCTACAACAACTAACAGGCAAAACAGCCACTTAGAATCAAAATGGCAGTATCAAATTCACACATAACAATATTAACCCTAAATGTAAATGGACTAAATGCACCAATCAAAAGACACAGACTGGCAAATTGGATAAAAATCCAAAACCCATCAGTGTGCTGTATCCAGGAAACTCATCTCACATGCAAGGATACACAAAGGCTCAAAATAAAGGGATGGAGGAAGATTTACCAAGCTAATGGAAAGCAAAAAAAAGCAGGAGTTGCAATTCTCATCTCTGATAAAATAGACTTTAAAGCAACAAAGATCAAAAGAGACAAAGAAGGCCATTACATAATGGTAAAAGGATTGATACAACAAGAAGAGCTAACGATCCTAAACATATATGGACCCAACACAGGAGCACCCAGATACATAAGGCAAGTTCTTAATGACTTACAGAAGGACTTAGACTCCCACACAATAATAGTGGGAGACTTTAACACTCCACTGTCAATACTAGACAGATCAACAAGACAGAAAATCAACAAGGATACCCAGGGCCTGAACTCAGACCTGGAGCAAGCAAACCTGGTGGACATTTACAGAACTCTCCACCCCAAATCCACAGAATACACATTCTTCTCAGCACCACATCACACCTACTCTAAAATTGACCACATAATTGGAAGTAAAGCACTGCTCAACAAATGCAAAACACCTGAAATCATAACAAACAGCCTCTCAGACCATAGTGCAATCAAGTTAGAACTCAGAATTCAGAAACCGACCCAGAACCGCACAGCTTCATGGAAACTGAACAACTGGCTCTTGAATGTTGACTGGGTAAACAACGAAATGAAGGCAGAAATAAAGAAGTTCTTCGAAACCAATGAGAATGAAGACACAACGTGCCAGAACCTCTGGGACACATTTAAAGCAGTCTCTAGAGGAAAGTATATAGCAATAAGTGCCCATATGAGGAGAATGGAGAGATCCAAAATTGACACCCTATCGTCAAAATTGAAAGAGCTAGAGGAGCAAGATCAAAAAAACTCAAAACCCAGCAGAAGACAAGAAATTACTAAGATCAGAGCTGAGCTGAAGGAGATTGAGACACGAAAAACCCTTCAAAAAATCAATAAATCCAAGAGCTGGTTTTTTGAAAAGATCAACAAAATAGACAGACCACTAGCCAGATTGATTAAAAATAAGAGAGAGAACAACCAAATAGATGCAATAAAAAATGATAAAGGGGAAATCACCACAGATTCCACAGAAATTCAAACCATCATCAGAGAATATTACAAACAACTCTATGCACATAAACTAGTAAACCTGGAAGAAATGGATAAATTCCTGGACTCCTGTGTCCTCCCAAGCCTAAACCAGGAGGAAGCTGAAACTATGAATAGACCAATAACAAGGTCTGAAGTTGAGGCAGCAATTAAGAGCCTACCTCACAAAAAAAGCCCAGGTCCAGATGGGTTCACAGCCGAATTCTACCAGACACACAAGGAGGAGCTGGTACCATTCCTTCTAAAACTATTTCAAACAATCCAAAAAGAGGGAATCCTTCCCAAATCATTTTATGAGACCAACATCATCCTGATACCAAAACCCGGCAGAGACCCAACGAGAAAAGAAAACTTCAGGCCAATATCCATGATGAACATAGATTCAAAAATCTTCAATAAAATATTGGCAAGCCGATTGCAACAGCAAATCAAAAAACTTATTCATCATGATCAAGTAGGATTCATCCCAGGGATGCAAGGCTGGTTCAACATACGCAAGTCTATCAACGTAATTCACCACATAAACAGAACCAAAAACAAAAACCACATGATTATCTCAATTGACGCAGAGAAGGCATTTGACAAAATTCAACAGCCCTTTATGCTAAAAACCCTCAATAAACTCGGTATCGATGGAACGTATCTCAAAGTAATAAAAGCTATTTATGACAAACCAACAGCCAGTATCATACTGAATGGGCAAAAACTGGAAGCATTCCCTTTGAAATCTGGTACTAGACAAGGATGCCCTCTCTCACCACTCCTATTCAATATAGTACTGGAAGTTCTAGCCAGAGCAATCAGGCAAGAAAAAGAAATAAAGGGTATTCAAATAGGAAAGGTGGAAGCCAAATTGTCTCTATTTGCAGACGACATGATAGTATACCTAGAAGACCCCATCGCCTCAGCCCAAAAACTCCTGAAACTGATAAACAACTTCAGCAAAGTCTCAGGATATAAAATCAATGTGCAAAAATCACAAGCATTCGTCTACACCAATAACAGACTTAAAGAAAGCCAAATCAAGAGCGAACTGCCATTCGCAATTGCTACAAAAAGAATAAAATACCTTGGAATACAACTCACAAGGAACGTAAGGGACCTCTTCAAGGAGAACTACAAACCACTGCTCAACGAAATCAGAGAGGACACAAACAGATGGAGAAACATTCCATGTTCATGGTTAGGAAGAATTAATATCGTGAAAATGGCTATACTGCCCAAAGTAATTTACAGAATCAACGCTATCCCCATCAAGCTACCATTGACTTTCTTCACAGAACTGGAAAAAACCACCATGAACTTCATATGGAACCAAAAGAGAGCCCGCATAGCCAAGTCAATTCTAAGCAAAAAGAACACAGCGGGGGGCATCACACTACCGGATTTCAAACTATACTACAAGGCTACAGTAATCAAAACAGCATGGTACTGTTACCAAAACAGAGATATAGACCAATGGAACAAAACAGAGGCACCGGAGGCAACACAACATACATACAACTATACAATCTTTGATAAACCTGACAAAAACAAGCAATGGGGCAAGGATTCCATGTTTAACAAATGGTGTTGGGAAAACTGGCTAGCCATGTGCAGAAAGCAGAAACTGGACCCCTTCCTGACACCTTACACTAAAATTAACTCCAGATGGATTAAAGACTTAAACATAAGACCTGGCACCATAAAAACCCTAGAAGGAAATCTAGGCAAAACTATCCAGGACATAAGAGTAGGCAAGGACTTCATGAACAAAACACCAAGAGCATTGGCAACAAAAGCCAAAATAGACAAATGGGACCTAATGAAACTCCACAGCTTCTGCACGGCAAAAGAAACAGTCACTAGAGTGGATCGGCAACCAACAGAATGGGAAAAAATTTTCGCAGTCTACCCATCTGACAAAGGGCTGATATCCAGAATTTACAAACAACTCAAGCAGATTTACAGGAAAAAAACAAACAAGCCCATTCAAAAATGGGCAAAGGATATGAACAGATACTTTACGAAAGAAGACATATATGAGGCCAACAATCATATGAAAAAATGCTCATCGTCACTGGTCATCAGAGAGATGCAAATCAAAACCACATTGAGATACCATCTCACGCCAGTTAGAATGGCGATCATTAAAAAATCTGGAGACAACAGATGCTGGAGAGGATGTGGAGAAAAAGGAGCACTTTCACACTGTTGGTGGGAGTGTAAATTAGTTCAACCATTGTGGAAGACAGTGTGGCGATTCCTCAAGGCCATAGAAATAGAAATTCCATTTGACCCAGCAATCCCATTACTGGGTATATATCCAAAAGACTATAAATCGTTCTACTATAAGGACACATGTACACGAATGTTCATTGCAGCACTGTTTACAGTAGTAAAGACCTGGAATCAACCCAAATGCCCATTGATAATAGACTGGATTGGAAAAATGTGGCACATATACACCATGGAATATTATGCAGCAATCAGAAATGATGAGTTCGTGTTGTTTGTAGGGACATGGATGAATCTGGAAAACATCATCCTCAGCAAACTGACACAAGAACAGAAAATGAAACACCGCATATTCTCACTCATAGGTGGGTGATGAAAAATGAGAACACATGGACACAGGGAGGGGAGTACTAAACATTGGGGTCTATTGGGGGGAAAAGGGGAGGGCCAGTGGGAGGGGGAGGTGGGGAGGGATAGCCTGGGGAGAAATGCCAAATGTGGGTGAAGGGGAGAAGAAAAGCAAAGCACACTGCCATGTGTGTACCTACGCAACTGTCTTGCATGCTCTGCTCATGTACCCCAAAACCTATAATCCAATAAAAAATTAAAAAAAAAAAAAAAAAAAAAAAAGGACTTAGACTCCCACACAATAATAGTGGGAGACTTTAACACTCCACTGTCAATACTAGACAGATAAACAAGACAGAAAATCAACAAGGATACCCAGGGCTTGAACTCAGACCTGGAGCAAGCAAACCTGGTGGACATTTACAGAACTCTCCACCCCAAATCCACAGAATACACATTCTTCTCAGCACCACATCACACCTACTCTAAAATTGACCACATAATTGGAAGTAAAGCACTGCTCAACAAATGCAAAACAACTGAAATCATAACAAACAGCCTCTCAGACCATAGTGCAATCAAGTTAGAACTCAGAATTCAGAAACTGACCCAGAACCGCACAGCTTCATGGAAACTGAACAACTGGCTCTTGAATGTTGACTGGGTAAACAACGAAATGAAGGCAGAAATAAAGAAGTTCTTCGAAACCAATGAGAACGAAGACACAACGTGCCAGAACTTCTGGGACCCATTTAAAGCAGTCTCTAGAGGAAAGTATATAGCAATAAGTGCCCATATGAGGAGAATGGAGAGATCCAAAATTGACACCCTATCGTCAAAATTGAAAGAGCTAGAGGAGCAAGATCAAAAAAACTCAAAACCCAGCAGAAGACAAGAAATTACTAAGATCAGAGCTGAGCTGAAGGAGATTGAGACACGAAAAACCCTTCAAAAAATCAATAAATCCAAGAGCTGGTTTTTTGAAAAGATCAACAAAATAGACAGACCACTAGCCAGATTGATTAAAAAGAAAAGAGAGAACAACCAAATAGATGCAATAAAAAATGATAAAGGGGAAATCACCACAGATTCCACAGAAATTCAAACCATCATCAGAGAATATTACAAACAACTCTATGCACATAAACTAGTAAACCTGGAAGAAATGGATAAATTCCTGGACTCCTGTGTCCTCCCAAGCCTAAACCAGGAGGAAGCCGAAACTATGAATAGTCCAATAACAAGGTCTGAAGTTGAGGCAGCAATTAAGAGCCTACCTCACAAAAAAAGCCCAGGTCCAGACGGGTTCACAGCCGAATTCTACCAGACACACAAGGAGGAGCTGGTACCATTCCTTCTAAAACTATTTCAAACAATCCAAAAAGAGGGAATCCTTCCCAAATCATTTTATGAGACCAACATCATCCTGATACCAAAACCCGGCAGAGACCCAACGAGAAAAGAAAACTTCAGGCCAATATCCATGATGAACATAGATGCAAAAATCTTCAATAAAATATTGGCAAGCCGATTGCAACAGCAAATCAAAAAACTTATTCATCATGATCAAGTAGGATTCATCCCAGGGATGCAAGGCTGGTTCAACATACACAAGTCTATCAACGTAATTCACCACATAAACAGAACCAAAAACAAAAACCACATGATTATCTCAACTGACGCAGAGAAGGCATTTGACAAAATTCAACAGCCCTTTATGCTAAAAACCCTCAATAAACTCGGTATTGATGGAACGTATCTCAAAGTAATAAAAGCTATTTATGACAAACCAACAGCCAATATCATACTTAATGGGCAAAAACTGGAAGCATTCCCTTTGAAATCTGGTACTAGACAAGGATGCCCTCTCTCACCACTCCTATTCAATATAGTACTGGAAGTTCTAGCCAGAGCAATCAGGCAAGAAAAAGAAATAAAGGGTATTCAAATAGGAAAGGTGGAAGCCAAATTGTCTCTATTTGCAGACGACATGATAGTATACCTAGAAGACCCCATCGCCTCAGCCCAAAAACTCCTGAAACTGATAAACAACTTCAGCAAAGTCTCAGGATATAAAATCAATGTGCAAAAATCACAAGCATTCGTCTACACCAATAACAGACTTAAAGAAAGCCAAATCAAGAGCGAACTGCCATTCGCAATTGCTACAAAAAGAATAAAATACCTTGGAATACAACTCACAAGGAACGTAATGGACCTCTTCAAGGAGAACTACAAACCACTGCTCAACGAAATCAGAGAGGACACAAACAGATGGAGAAACATTTCATGTTCATGGTTAGGAAGAATTAATATCGTGAAAATGGCTATACTGCCCAAAGTAATTTACAGAATCAACGCTATCCCCATCAAGCTACCATTGACTTTCTTCACAGAGCTGGAAAAAACCACCATGAACTTCATATGGAACCAAAAGAGAGTCCGCATAGCCAAGTCAATTCTAAGCAAAAAGAACACAGCGGGGGGCATCACACTACCGGATTTCAAACTATACTACAAGGCTACAGTAATCAAAACAGCATGGTACTGTTACCAAAACACAGATATAGACCAATGGAACAAAACAGAGGCACCGGAGGCAACACAACATACATACAACTATACAATCTTTGGTAAACCTGACAAAAACAAGCAATGGGGCAAGGATTCCATGTTTAACAAATGGTGTTGGGAAAACTGGCTAGCCATGTGCAGAAAGCAGAAACTGGACCCCTTCCTGACACCTTACACTAAAATTAACTCCAGATGGATTAAAGACTTAAACATAAGACCTGGCACCATTAAAACCCTAGAAGGATATCTAGGCAAAACTATCCAGGACATAGGAGTAGGCAAGGACTTCATGAACAAAACACCAAGAGCATTGGCAACAAAAGCCAAAATAGACAAGTGGGACCTAATGAAACTCCACAGCTTCTGCACGGCAAAAGAAACAGTCACTAGAGTGGATCGGCAACCAACAGAATGGGAAAAAATTTTCGCAGTCTACCCATCTGACAAAGGGCTGATATCCAGAATTTACAAACAACTCAAGCAGATTTACAGGAAAAAAACAAACAAGCCCATTCAAAAGTGGGCAAAGGATATGAACAGACACTTTACGAAAGAAGACATATATGAGGCCAACAAGCATATGAAAAAATGCTCATCGTCACTGGTCATCAGAGAGATGCAAATCAAAACCACATTGAGATACCATCTCACGCCAGTTAGAATGGCGATCATTAAAAAATCTGGAGACAACAGATGCTGGAGAGGATGTGGAGAAAAAGGAACACTTCTACACTGTTGGTGGGAGTGTAAATTAGTTCAACCATTGTGGAAGTCAGTGTAGCGATTCCTCAAGGCCTTAGAAATAGAAATTCCAATTGACCCAGCAATCCCATTACTGGGTATATATCCAAAAGACTATAAATCGTTCTACTATAAGGACACATGTACACGAATGTTCATTGCAGTACTGTTTACAATAGCAAAGACCTGGAATCAACCCTAATGCCCATTGATAATAGACTGGATTGGAAAAATGTGGCACATATACACCATGGAATATTATGCAGCAATCAGAAATGATGAGTTCGTGTCATTTGTAGGGACATGGATGAATCTGGAAAACATCATCCTCAGCAAACTGACACAAGAACAGAAAATGAAACACCGCATATTCTCACTCATAGGTGGGTGATGAAAAATGAGAACACATGGACACAGAAAGGGGAGTACTAAACACTGGGGTCTATTGGGGGGAAAAGGGGAGGGCCAGTGGGAGGGGGAGATGGGGAGGGATAGCCTGGGGAGAAATGCCAAATGTGGGTGAAGGGGAGAAGAAAAGCAAAGCACACTGCCATGTGTGTACCTACGCAACTGTCTTGCATGCTCTGCTCATGTACCCCAAAACCTATAATCCAATAAAAAATTTAAAAAAAAAAATAAATAAAAATAAATAAATAAATAAAAAAGACTACCTCTTACTGGTTTCATAAGAACTTCCAACAATTTATCTGTCCCTTTATCTCAACCTTTTTGATTACCCAATTTACTTTATAATGTTAGAACATCTCAACATTTTCTTAAGAAGATTCAGATGTTTAAAAGTAATTTCTCCAAATAATTATAAAATTTTAAAAAATCTTTTTCTGTTTTCTAACACCTTCCAGGATTGAAGAATTAGAAAATGTTATTTACTTAATGAAGCACCAGAATAGTTTAGCAACACATCCAGTTAAAAAATACATTAATATAAAAATCTTATGCTATGGATATATCTGTTAATTAGATTTAAAAAAACATGTACATTTTTTAATTACATGAAAGATAATTTAAATTGATACAATTTCCCCAAAATAGGGGTAACATTTAATGTCTATCTAATTATTCACTACCAAGAAAAATTATAAAATTAAAACAAATAAAACATTTTATTACCTAAATATTTTAAAGAAATGTTCTCATTTTATTTAAGGGAATATTTCATTTTTCTTTTAATAAACCACAGAGTTGCTAGGTTTGCAAGTTGTGCAAATTTGAAGTCCCATTTTCACTAATTCCCTCCCCATATAGACGGAAGACAGACACTGATGTCTAAGATTCTATAATTAGAAGTGTATTCATTTGATTAAAGTCTTTTTCTATGAAAATGTGTATAATAAACATTCATTTAAATGTGCTTAACATTCCATAAAATAACGTATGAACTTAGAAAAATCTAGTAGTCAGTGCAAGATTATGTAAGTCAGCTCAATTCCCAAAGGGAAACATGGCATTGGAGAGCATGTGGTCACTTCCTGGTCAGGAGGAAGTGAACATCCAAGATGAACAGTTGCACAGAAGAGACAGAACTCTCCTATGCCAAGACAAATTGCCAATTACTCATATTCTGGCTGACACAGAGAAAATATATCTCCAGGGTATGTAAGAGTGAAGAGATTCAGATTATTGCATTTTTAACATTCATCTGGCAGCACATTAAAATCACGCTGATATCTTCTTGCTGATTTTAAAATACTCAGATATGGAATGGCAGTCAAATTGTTTTCTTTATATTTCAAAGGACACAGCAAGAATATTTGTGAATGGACACGACTTCTCTGTTTAAGACCTTCCTTGTTGCAGGGTTTGCACTTCAGACTTTTCAAATGCATCTTGGTAATGACAGTACAGATCAAATTGCCTTTTCGCAGCAGCCGCTCTTAGTAGCTGGCATCACTCACTATATATTTCACAATGAAACATCACGTGGTCAGGAAAAGCTAAATCTAACTGGATGTTGATGATCAGTACACATGATACCAGAAAAAAAAACAAATCAATGTTTGCTTTATGAGATTTCTGCTTTGCACTGTCAAACGGAGTTTTCAATCCCAACAGTATCAGATGCCATCTAATTTAATTGACAGAAACTAATATAGCCTCTAAGGAACAAAATCAGAAAACTGCAGAATTGCTAATAATTTGTTTTACTTTCAGTAGAAACATAAGAATTAAAATTTTAAGTAGCAAGTTGCGTGATAAGCAGTTAAGTAATAATTCAGTGCTATAGTTTTATAACCATGTTATACACCCTTCCTTCTTTAATACAATCATTGAAGATTGCTCACTGACTTTCTATACTATCAGCAGACAGACAACAAAAAATAAAATTAAACATGGATAGCACAGCTGTTATATCTCATAGAAATAAGTAAGATAGGCTCCGTTTTAGTTCTGTGGATTTCTATGTCTTGTTATTTGTTTTTTTCTTCCATAATGGTATAAAAAGCCACTTAAACTTCCTAAATATCTTTTTTTTGGTAAACTGTGGGGGTGGGGTATGATGGGATGGTCTTTTAAATAACATTAGATTTTAATATAAGTTCAATTTATATATTTGTTAAACCAAAAATCTCTACTTAAAGCTTCAGTGACATCAAGAAAATAGTAGGAAAGGACTTACATATTCCTTTATACAAAATAAATAAATACCAACATAAATTATTGAAATTTTATATTTTTAAGATTTAGTTCCTTGTGATGTATTATCTAGTAACAGAAAATATAATTTAGTCATTATATAATTTTTTATTTTGCTTACCAAGCAATTATAGATACAGGCTCAATAAAATAATATCTGCCACAAATGACCAATTGAAAAATTTGGCAATTATGAATATTCTTATTTAGATATTTGTAAAAATGCTTTTATTTGTCTTGGGACACACCTAAAGTTGAAATCGTGGGGTCTTAAGGTAAGAATCATTTTAGCTGTTTAATTTAACTTATTTTGAAAAATAGTTCTTTCGTTTTCCACTTCCACTAACAATATATGTGTGTTTCAGTTGCTCTCCATCCTTGCCCATGTTCAGTTATTGTTTTATCTTTTTTTTAATAGCTGCTAGAGGCTTGAATTTACATTTTCCTGAATACAAGTGACATTGAGCACATTTTTTCTAGATATTGTCCATTTATAATCTCTTTGAAATGACTGCTAAGATCTTTTATATGAGGTCATTTGTACTTTAATTATTAGTTATAGAAATTCTTAATATTAGATATGTAAAGATTTGAGCCTTTTGTTATGAATTGCTTTGTAAGTATTTTTTCCAATCTTTTACTTGTCAATTTTGTTCAATAATGTAATTTTTTAATGAACAGAAATTATTTTAATCGACTCTATCAAATGTCATAATTTTTTTAATTCTATACCATAAAAAAACTTTACCGCAGGGCAAAACTTATTTCTATTTTCTCTACTGAAAGCTGTATTGCTTCAGTTCTTACATTTATTTGTATCAGTGAACATTGTTTATTTGAGACAAAAATCTCACTGTTACCCAGGCTGGAGTGTACTGGCTCAATCACAGTTCACTGCAACCTCTACTTCCTGGGCTCAAGCGATCCTTCCACATCAGAGTCCCAAGTAGCTGGGACTACAGGTGAGTGCTACCACATCCAGCTAACTTTTGAATTTTTGTAGCAACAAGGTCTCTCTATGTTGACCAGGCTGATTGCCAACCCCTGGGCTCAAGTGATCCTCACACATGGAGCTCCCAAAATATTGGGATTACAGATGTGAGCCACCACTCCTGGCTAATGTCAAACTAATTTTTGAGTGTAGTGCAAAATGGGGTTAGGTTTTACTTTTTTTTTTTCTATATGCATATTTATTTATTTATTTAACACCCTTTTTTTAAAAACGTTTTTATTTACCACTTACCTTTGACATGATCATTCCAAGATCCCTCAGTTATTTAGGGATGGACTAACTGGCTAGTTGCATTGCTCTCAAAAGTGTCTTGAATTTCATAAATTTTATGTTAATAACGTTTATAAAATTATATTTCATTATTTTTAAATTTAATTTTTCCATGAACTTTTTGATGTTCCTCATATCTTGATTATATGATGCTCTAAGAACAAAGACAAGATTTATATTTTACTGGTCTTTTAACTTTCTTCATGATATCTGGCTCAGGACTTCGCAGTTTTAACAACTGCTCATTGAATGGTGTTCCCTGGGCTTGTTACTAGCAGCTTTAGTTTTTAAATTATGGTAAGAGATGAATAATTGCTTCTAAGTGAAATGAAGGTGAGATGGGAATAGCAGGTTTTACACGTTAAGGGTGCATGAACCAAATGGAAACAATGGGATAAATATAAACTGCTAGTTGATTAACGTATTCATTTCCATTATGTTATATTCTTATACTTATTAAATTAATATGCATTACAGCATTTTACCTATTAAATTAGGTAGTTTTATTCATGTCAATTAACCCTCCAGGTATTGTTTGCATGCCCCTGCCAAAATTCATGTCAAAACCTTAAATCTCAGTGCAGCAATGCTGTAAAGTGAACATTTCAAAAGGTGGGACCTACGGGAGTTATTTCAGGTTAGGTTATGGGCACTCAACTTTCATAGGTAGCTTGGTGCCACGGTAGTGGTAGTTAGTATGTTCTCACTCTTGAAGACCAGATGAGTTCTTGTGAGAGTGGATCAGTTCCTAAGAGAGAAGATTGTTATTGAGCAAGGTTGCCTCTGGTATCTTGCTTCTTTTGCACAGTTGTTTCTGTGTTCACTTGCGCTTCTCCACCATGTTGTGATGCAGCACAAATCCCTCACCAGAAACCATTCAGATGCCAGCACCGTGCTCCTTGGTCCTCTCCACCTCCAGAATCATGAGCCAATTAAACCTCTTTTCTTTATACATACCCAGTTCCAGGTATTTTGTTACAGCAACATAAAGTGAAATAAGACAAACTTTATTTCAGGAAATGAAATTTAAAATTAATCCATACCTTTTAAAATTTTTATCCTGATAATATATTTTTTGCCATCCTTGAATGCATAAACTTTCTAGGACAACTATTCAGTTATCCATTTGTTTATTGTTTGATCATCAATTTAATATTATAATGTCTATGGAGACATAAAGAAGACAAGATGTGTTTCATACAAGCAAGGTACTGAGAGCCAACCAGAAAAGAAATATAAATAAAAGTCTAATTATAAAACAATGTAAACATCCCCTAATGAAGACCTTGAAAAGGACTGGCAGAAGGTAGAGGAAGAAAACCATAGAAATAACATCATGGGGAAAAAAAGAATATTCTGAAGGTTAAGAGTACTGAACAACATAAAATAATCCAGAGAAATCAAGCACTGAATGATATAAAATATAAACTATGTTAAGAAGGTTTAGCACCTGAAGGTCATTAGTCATTTTCAAGGTCACTTGCAGAAGATGATTGGACTAAAAGCTCACCTGCAATGTGGGAAGGACTTTTTAGTTGGAGGTAATACCAGGTAGCCAGGACATGCAGATAATTTAATTAAATAAGCTTATTCTTAAGAGCGAGGGGAGAGCCAGAGTAAAAACTAGATGAACAGAGCTCATACTTTTTTTGCTTCAATTTTGGCTTTTAAAATTTTACCTACAATGGGAAGGAGCCTGTGTGAAAATACAGTAGATATTATCAATATAATATAAATGGAATAAATGAGAAGGTAGGAAGATGCAGGAATTTAAATCAAGAAAGAGGTTTTTGTTTTGTTTTGTTTTGTTTTGTTTTGTTTTGTTTTGTTCGAGATGGAGTTTCACTCTGTCTCCCAACCTGGAGTGCAGTGGTGCCATCTCAGCTCACTACAATGTCCACCTCTTCAGTTCAAGTGATTCATCTGCTTCAGCCTCTGTAGTAGCTGGGACTACAGGTACACCACCACGCCCTGCTAAGTTTTTATTTTTTTTTTTTTTGCAGTTTTAGTAGAGATGGGGTCTCATTGTATTATCCAAGCTGGTCTCAAACTCCTCTCCTCAAGTGATCCACGTGCCTCAGCTACCCATAGTGCTGGGACTGCAGACATGGGAAGAAACACTTTCAATGAACAATAATGGAAGGGGAAAGGGAAGCTGCACATCCAGGCAGGCCTTAATATTGTGTGACAGAGCATCAAAAGGGGTTCCATTCTAATGCTATTTATTTTTTTCTAAGAAGTAGGAGGTAAGGCATCACAAAATTACTTGATTTGACAAACTATCATATTGTCTTCGATATTCTCATCTAAAAGATATGAATATGAATGGTGAATCTCTCTCCTCCAGAGAGAGTAAATGTGTGTGGGCATTTGTATTCATGTAGTATTTAACACTGGAGGTTACATGATAATATCAGAGAACATACCAGGCTGAGTATTTCCAAGTTTGAAATAGTACATCATTTCTTAGATATGCATCCATCCAGTGATTGACCATAAATTCTCTCACTTCCACCACCACCACTACCAGCACCTTGAGCCTACTAAACATCATTTTAGAAGTAGTGTATATTAGCCACTGTTCTGAGCATTTTATGTATACAGCATAATGTCTTTCAACCATCCTACCTATCCTCATAGGTAGGTAATGTTAACATTTTTATTATAAAATTGAGGAAACGAAAACAGAAACTTCAAATAAATTACCAAAGGTCACACAGTAAGTGAGAGGCAGACCCAGGATTCTTCCCAGACAATCCAACAGTGGAACCCTGATGCTAACTGCTTATCCTGTACTAACAAGCAGCTGCATCAAATTCACTCCACATTCACACAGGTCACTTGGAACTCAAGTGGCCAAATGTCATCAAAAGAGGCATTTGGATAAGAGCAGACCCACTGTGTCCCATCCTGATCAGTGTACCAAAAGTAAGATAGCCAGGATAAAACTTTGGTTATTAAATGTAAATGTTTTTAAACACCTAGTGCTACATAAGTAAGTGATTGTGGATGTTGTAAATAAAGATAAATAAACCTTTTTTTGAAATCATCACATTCAAGTTTTTAGGAGTGCCTTGAAATTATGCTTATTGTATCATTTACTAACAGTTATCTGATTCTGTTAACTGTTTGTGCATGCATACTTTCACCAGATCCCATTTCAATCTTTATCTTTCAAGATCAATTCATAATTTTGTCTATGCCAATATAGAAAACTGCTTCACTAATTATAGGAGTTTTAATCAGCATTTCATTTAAGCATTTCATACAGAGAACTTATAAACTGTTAATAATACTACTTAAGTATCACACAGAACAAGTAATTTTTATATTTTCAAAGCTAGCTCTACTCTGGTTTTGGGTCACAATAAAGACATACCCAACTTGACAAAAAGGGAAGACTGTGAACTTCTGAATCTGGTACACTTAGATCACAGAATAGTTATTATCATAAAGGTTGACTTGCTGTCAGGATGAGAAACAGAGTCTAATTTTGGCTCCATAAAGACATGCCAGCTTTTGGATCTATGTACTTGGTTAGCAAACAAAAACCTGAGCCATGCTTTCCTCCAGCTGAAGGATGTATTACAGTTCTCTAGAGGGACAGAGCTAATAATTAGGGGAGTTTATTAGGTATTAACTCACATGATCACAAGGTCCGACAATAGTCTGTCTGCAAGATGAGGAGCAAGGAAAGCCGGTCTGAGTCCCAAAGCTAAAGAACCTGGAGTTTGGTGTTCAAGGGCAGGAAGGGTCTACAGGACAAAGATGTAGGCTGGGAGGCTAGGCCAGTTTAGGTTTCTTATGTTTTCCTGCCTGCTTTATATTCTAGACACATTGAAAGCTGATTCAATGGTGTCCACCAAGATTGAGGGTGGGTTTGCCTTTCCCAACCCACTGCCTCAAATGTTAAACTCCTTTGGCAACACCCTCACAGACACAGCCAGGATCAATACTTTGGATCCTTCAATCCAATCAAGTTGACACTCAGTATTCACCATCACAAGGGGACACTGCAGCATCTCTTCAAATCTCAGGATCTTAGCCCCTGCGGCACAATGGAGTCAATATGTCTACCAGCCCTGATAACCTTTAAAAACTATACATTTTCTATACACCACACTAGTCAGAGCTGAGGAAAAATGATGTTTTCAGTTTGAAATTATTGGTCTGATAATTTCAAGTGAAAAAAATTCTTTTTGAATTTTTTGCATAGTCATTGAAACTGATATTTTAATTTAACTAATAACACTAAAGTCTCATTCCAAAACTGCTCATATATAGTTTTAATTTTTCCTCTCATCAATGAAATGACCTTTGACTGCTGTGCTAAAGACCAATTCACTTATCAGATATTTACATCAAAGAAATTTTTTTTGAGAAGAAGTCTTGCTCTGTCACCCAGACTGGAGTGCAGTGGCATGATCTCCACTCACTTCAACCTCCACCTCCCTGGTTCAAGCGATTCTCCTGCCTCAGCCTCCCAAGTAGCTGGAACTACAGGTGGAAGCCACTGTGCCTAGCTAATTTTTGTATTTTTAGTAGAGATGGGGTTTCACCATGTTGGCCAGGATGGTCTCAATCGCTTGACTTTGTGATCCACCCGCCTCAGCCTCTCAAAGTGCTGGGATTGCAGGTATGTACCACTGCACCCAGCCAAAAAATTATTGAAGAAATTTCATTGAAAGAAATATAAACAAGGTAAAAGTGTGTTTTTGCATAAGTACCTCTTTCTGAAATTCAAAAGAATATACCAATCTTGATAGCAATTATGTCTCTTTATATAGTATTTAATTTATTGTTACAGAATTTCCCCAGGTGAATACAGCTCTCTTGAGCTTGAGGTCTATATTTTGGGAAGTAATTCAGAGTTCAAAGCTTCTAACGTAGATAGATTGGTCATCATTGCAGCAGTCAACATATTTTTCCGATATTTGCTCACAGATAGAGGTTTCATGGCCCAAGTGAAGGAAAGTCAAGGTTTAGTGCAAGTGCTTTCCTTACTTGATGAACATTTGGTATTCCACTCCTAGTAATGATGTTTCCTTGCCCTATGCATTATAATTTACAGAAGGCTGCCATATTGATTTCTCATTTCTGTAGAATTTACTGTGATTTCGGAATCATTCTAAAGTCCTCGACTTGAAAACGTGTACACTATTACTCCTGCTGAAACTGCACATCTTAGGACATTTGCCATTGCTTCTAGCTAACTGAATATGAAGAGAAGACTATGCTCAGGTATAAGAATTGAGAAAATACATTTCTTTTAACAAAGACCTCATTAGGAGCCCAGTGAAAATTAACCGTTACTTTTTAGTGAAAAGCTGGGCCGTAAATCGAGCTACTTTCACCTATTGAACACAGTATCTTTCACCCCTTATTTTTTCAAAGAAAGCAGCACCACCATTTCTTGCAGTCATACAGGGAAAGCACTGCAGAGTTCTGCTGTACTGCAATGAACCTACCATGTAAAAACCGGGTAGGTTCAACATGTCAATCATGCCATTCCTTTGTTAAGGACACTTCAGTGACTTTCCTTTGCCCACAGAACAAACTCCAGATTTTTTCACATGGCCCATAGGCCTGTAAATGATACAAATGCCTGCTTCTTCGAAATCATTTTTGCCGCTCTGACATTGCTCACTTTGTGCCAGCCAGACTATTGTCACTGTTGCTGTTGCTCTAGGTCATCTAAGAACTTTGACATGCTTTTTCTGTGACTGTGGGTGTTCTCTTGTGTGCTTAGACAGCTGGTTCAGTTCCATTGCTCATGTTTCAGTTCAGATGCTACTTCCTTCAAAGTCCTCACTCCTCAGCATCATACAATGTGTCTCACACAATCTCTAACCATCTTATTTATTTATTGTTTATTGTTTTCTTCACTAGAGTCTAAATGCACAAAACGAGGAACTGTGTATTTCCTCTGCACTGCTGTGTCTCCTAAGTCCAAAACAGGGTCTGGCCCTGGAGGAGGTATATACCCAGAATGTGTTGATAAAAAAAAATGCAGAAAAAAAAGTATTCTTGCTAATTGCCTTTCTTGAGGAGGAAAAGAGAAAACTGTTTAAATAATTCAAGTTAACTTAAAAATTAGAACTTTAAAGAGCCCCATATCTTTTGAAACCCTTTCAGAGTTCTTTCGAGACATGTGTTGACATCTCTGAGTCTTTTAAAAGATATTTTATGCGTTGCCTATAATAAATGCATTTCTGTTGGGGAACTTGTCTGCACCATGTTTGCAAGTGTTGACTGATAACCACCTGCAGTGAATGGCTACATTGGTATTCATCCAAGAAGCAGACAGCGATCGGAACCAACTTAACTCAGGATTTTGGTCATGGAAATAAAGATTAGTGGGAGGGCTGTTCTTGAGCTCTCTGTGGCAATACAGACCAGCAGAAAGGAAGTGGGTCCCAGGGCACTCAGTGCAGAAGGTTCTCTTGCAGAGGCTCAACGTGCTTTCTGATTCTGCTGGCCAGTTGGATTTTCTCATCTCTATTTTTCATGGATTTTTCCCTCCCTTGGGTCTGCACCCACTGACTACTATCTCAGCTCTTTTCAGACTGTTGATCTACACAAGTACTTATATTTACATGCAAAATAGAGAACAAATCACAATTACTTAGTTTACATAGAATTTAAAAATTCATGAGCCTTATCTTTCCTGAGAAGATGATGATCCCAATACCTGGTATAATGAATGGTCCCCATAAAGCATTAGAAAATAAATCTGTGATGGCCCATTTCAGTTTTATCACTAATCAGAAAGTCTGCTTAAAGAAAATAGCTGAAGTTAGAAAAAAGATTAAGGCTAAATCTGAGCCTGCGGTCTAAATCTTCCACCGGCCACAGGCGGCTCACGGCACTTAGAGATTGGCCTTGGTCTCGGTGGGGCTTTGCTCTGTTCATTCTCTCGCCTCAGTTCCATTTGCGTCTCCTCTGCTTTTTGCCGCCTGAATGTGCACCCTACTCAGAATTCAATTCTCACCCTGCTCTTCCTTCTCTTTGCTCTTCATTGCAGGATCTTGTTGATTTGCACAGCTTCAAATCACCTCTAGACTGGGATTCAGATGCCTTCTGCTCTGCATTCCAATCTGGTCTTTAATATATTTTTCTACACTTTAGTATTAATCATTTATTCTTCAAAATTATCTGCTTATTCTATTAAATTTTATTTTAACTTCACATACATTAAACTCATTTTTGGATGACGTCAGCTCTCTAAGTTTCAGGGCTTATATGTATGAATAGATGGTCTAACTGTTCCACCAGAGCCCTGACAATGTCTAGTTTGCAAACTTATGAATAATAACTTTTGTTTACATCACGTAGCTGAAAAATTAGCAACGGGTTCATAACTTCCAGGGCCAAATGAAAAGACAGTATTTCTGCTAATGAGTAAGCTTACACAAATGGTTTTACAACAAAATACTCCTTTCACTTTTAATAATCATTAATTTAATATAATTAATAATAAATAATTTATTTCTTAAAAACTAAATTTTAAGCATGATGTCAAATATTTTTGTTTTAACAAATACATAGTATTCCATTTAGCAAATAAATGCCAGACCCACAGCTTAAGCCACCTAAACAAATAGTTCATGTTCCCAAAATGTTATTATTGTTCTATAGTGTGCTGTCCTCAGAAACTTTCTTACTTCAATCTCTTCTCTCTCCTTTACTTGTTTTTCTGTTTTTTTTCTTTCCCTTTCTTCTTTCCATTATTAATAAAGCTTGCTCAGCTCTCTGCTTACATAACAAACCGTTTTACATGACCGATTACTTTAAGTGGTATTTTTGCCAAGTCATCAGAGCACAGCTGATTTAGGAGTTAGGGCTTCAACATGCTAGTTTCCAAATAAATTGATTTTTATTGCATTTTAGATTTGGGGGTACATGTGCAGAGCATGCAATACAGTTGCATAGGTACACACATGGCAGTGTGTTTTGCTTGCTTTCTCCCCTTCATCCACATTTGGCATTTCTCCCCAGGCTATCCCTCCTCCCCTCCCCCTCCCACTGGCCCTCCCCTTTCCCCCCCAATAGACCCCAGTGTTTAGTACTCCCCTTTCTGTGTCCATGTGTTCTCATTTTTCATCAACCGTCTATGAGTGAGAATATGCGGTGTTTCATTTTCTTTTCTTGTGTCAGTTTGCTGAGAATGATGTTATCCAAATTCATCCATGTCCCTACAAACAACACGAACTCATCATTTCTGATTGCTGCATAATATTCCATGGTGTATATGTGCCACATTTTCCCAATCCAGTCTATCATCAGTGGGCATTTGGGTTGATTCCAGGTCTTTGCTATTGTAAACAGTGCTGCAATGAACATTCGTGTGCACGTGTCCTTATACTAGAACGATTTATAGTCCTTTGGATATATACCCAGTAATGGGATTGCTGGGTCAAATGGAATTTCTATTTCTAAGGCCTTGAGGAATCGCCACACTGTCTTCCACAATGGTTGGACTAATTTACACTCCCACCAACAGTGTAAAAGTGTTCCTTTTTCTCCACATACTCTCCAGCATCTGTTGTCTCCAGATTTTTTAATGATCGCCATTCTAACCGGCGTGAGATGGTATCTCAATGTGGTTTTGATTTGCATCTCTCTGATGACCAGTGACGATGAGCATTTTTTCATATGATTGTTGGCCTCATATACGTCTTCTTTCGTAAAGTGTCTGTTTATATCCTTTGCCCACTTTTGAATGGGCTTGTTTGGTTCTTTTTCCTGTAAATCTGTTTGAGTTCTTTGTAAATTCTGGATATCAGCCCTTTGTCAGATGGGTAAACTGCAAAAAGTTTTTCCCATTCTGTTGGTTGCCAATTCACACTAGAGATTGTTTCTTTTGCTGTGCAGAAGCTGTGGAGTTTGATTAGGTCCCATTTGTCTATTTTGGCTTTTGTTGCCAATGCTTTTGGTGTTTTGTTCATGAAGTCCTTGCCTACTCCTATGTCCTGGATGGTTTTGACTAGATTTCCTTCTAGGGTTTTTATGATGCCAGGTCTTATGTTTAAGTCTTTAATCCATCTGGAGTTAATTTTGGTGTAAGGTGTCAGGAAGGGGTCCAGTTTCTGCTTTCTGCACATGGCTAGCCAGTTTTCCCAACACCATTTGTTGAACAGGGAATCCTTTCCCCATTGCTTGTTTTTGTTGGGTTTAGCAAAGATTGTATGGTTGTAGATTGTCTTGCCTCTGATGCCTCTGTTCTGTTCCATTGGTCTATATCTCTGTTTTGGTACCAGTACCATGCTGTTTTGATTACGGTAGCCTTGTAGTACAGTTTGAAATTCGGTAGTGTGATGCCCCCCGCTGTGTTCTTTTTGCTTAGAATTGACTTGGCTATGCGGGCTCTCTTTTGGTTCCATATGAAGTTCATGGTGGTTTTTTCCAGTTCTGTGAAGAAAGTCAATGGTAGCTTGATGGGTATAGCATTGATTCTGTAAATTACTTAGGGCAGTATAGCCATTCTTATGATATTAATTCTTCCTAACCATGAATATGGAATGTTTCTCCATCTGTTTGTGTCCTCTCTGATTTCGTTGAGCAGTGGTTTGTAGTTCTCCTTGAAGAGGTCCGTTACGTTCCTTGTGAGTTGTATTCCAAGGTATTTTATTCTTTTTGTAGCAATTGTGAATGGCAGTTCGTTCCTGATTTGGCTCTCTTTAAGTCTGTTATTGGTGTAGAGGAAGGCTTGTGATTTTTGCACATTGATTTTATATCCTGAGACTTTGCTGAAGTTGCTTATCAGTTTCAGGAGTTTTTGGGCTGAGGCGATGGGGTCTTCTAGGTATACTATCATGTCGTCTGCAAATAGAGACAATTTGGCTTCCACCTTTCCTATTTGAATACCCTTTACTTCTTTTCCTTGCCTGATTGCTGTGGCTAGAACTTCCAGTACTATATTGAATAGGAGTGGTGACAGAGGGCATCATTGTCTAGTGCCGGATTTCAAAGGGAATGCTTCCAGTTTTTGCCCATTAAGTATGATATTGGCTGTTGGTTTGTCATAAATAGCTTTTATTACTTTGAAATACGTTCCATCGATACCGAGTTTATTGAGGGTTTTTAGCAAAAAGGGCTGTTGAATTTTGTCAAATGCCTTCTCTGCATCAATTGAGATAATCATGTGGTTTTTGTTTCTGGTTCTGTTTATGTGGTGAATTATTTTTATAGACTTGCGTATGTTGAACCAGCCTTGCATCCCCGGGATGAATGCTACTTGATCATGATAAATAAGTTTTTTGATTTGCTGTTGCAATCGGCTTGCCAATATTTTATTGAAGATGTTTGCATCGATGTTCATCATGGATATTGGCCTGAAGTTCTCTTTTCCTGTTGGGTCTCTGCCGGGTTTTGCTATCAGGATGATATTGGTCTCATAGAATGATTTGGGAAGGATTCCTTCTTTTTGGATTATTTGGAATAGTTTCAGAAGAAATGGTACCAGCTTCTCTTTGTGTGTCTGGTAGAATTCGGCTGTGAACCCATCTGGACCTGGGCTTTTTTTTGTGTGGTAGGCTCTTAATTGCTGCCTCGACTTCTGACCTTGTTATTGGCCTATTCATAGTTTCAGCTTCCTCCTGGTTTAGGCTTGGGAGGACACAGGAGTCCAGAAATTTATCCATTCCTTCCAGGTTTACTAGTTTATGTGCAGAGTTGTTTGTAATATTCTCTGATGACGGTTTGAATTTCTGTGGAATCTGTGGTGATTTCCCCTTTATCATATTTTATTACATCTATTTGGTTGTTCTCTGTTTTCTTTTTAATCAATCTGGCTAGTGGTCTGTCTATTTTGTTGATCTTTTCAAAAAACCAGCTCTTGGATTTATTGATTTTTTGGAGGATTTTTGGTGTCTCAATCTTCTTTACTTCAGCTCTGATCTTAGTTATTTCTTGTCTTCTGCTGGGTTTTGAGGTTTTTTGATCTTGCTCCTCTAGCTCTTTCAATTTTGATGATAGGATGTCAATTTTGGATCTCTCCATTCTCCTCATGTGGGCACTTATTGCTATATACTTTCCTCTAGAGACTGCTTTAAATGTGTCCCAGAGATTCTGGCATGTTGTGTCTTCGTTCTCATTGGTTTTAAAGAACTTCTTTATTTCTGCCTTCATTTCATTGTTTATCCAGTGAACATTCAAGAGCCAGTTGTTGTTTCCATGAAGCTGTGAGGTACTGGGTTGGGTTCTGAATTCTGAGTTCTAACTTGTTGCACTATGGTCTGAGAGGCTGTTTGTTATGATTTCAGTTGTTTTGCATTGCTGAGCAGTGCTTTACTTCCAATTGTGTGGTCAATTTTAGAGTAGGTGTGATGTGGTGCTGAGAAGAATGTATATTCTGTGGATTTAGGGTGGAGAGTTCTGTAAATGTCTATCAGGTTTGCGTACTCCAGGTCTGAGTTCAAGCCCTGAATATCCTTGTTGATTTTCTGTCTGGTTGATCTGTCTAGTATTGACAGTGGAGTGTTAAAGTCTCCCACTATTATTGTGTGGGAGTCTAAGTCTCTTTGTAAGTCGTTAAGAACTCGCCTTATGTATCTGGGTGCTCCTGTATTGGGTCCATATATATTTAGGATCGTTAGCTCTTCTTGTTGTATCGATCCTTTTACCATTATGTAATGGCCTTCTTTGTCTCTTTTGATCTTTGTTGCTTTAAAGTCTATTTTATCAGAGATGAGAATTGCAACTCCTGCTTTCTTTTGCTCTCCATTTGCTTGGTGAATCTTCCTCCATCCCTTTATTTTGAGCCTTTTTGTATCCTTGCATGTGAAATGGGTTTTCTGGATACAGCACACTGATGGGTTTTGGATTTTTATCCAATTTACCAGTCTGTGTCTTTTGATTGGTGCATTTAGTCCATTTACATTTAGGGTTAATATTGTTATGTGTGAATTTGATACTGCCATTTTGATGCTAGCTGGCTGTTTTGCCCATTAGTTGTTGTAGATTCTTCATTATGTTGATGCTCTTTAGCATTTGGTGTGATTTTGGAATGGCTGGTACTGGTTGTTTTTTTCTATGTGTAGTGCCTCTTTCAGGAGCTCTTGTAAAGCAGGCCTAGTGGTGACAAAATCTTGGAGTACTTGCTTGTTCGCAAAGGATTTTATTTTACCTTCACTTCTGTAGCTCAGTTTGGCTGGATATGGAATTCTGGGTTGAAAGTTCTTTTCTTTAAGGATGTTGAATATTGGCCCCAACTCTCTTCTGGCTTGTAGTGTTTCTGCCGAGAGATCTGCTGTGAGTCTGATGGGCTTCCCTTTGTGGGTAACTCGACCTTTCTCTCTGGCTGCCCTTAGTATTTTCTCCTTTATTTCAACCTTGTTGAATCTGACGATTATGTGCCTTGGGGTTGCTCTTCTTGCGGAATATCTTTGTGCTGTTCTCTGTATTTTCTGCAATTGAGTGTTGGCCTGTCTTGCTAGGTGGGGGAAATTTTCCTGGATAATGTCCTGAAGAGTATTTTTCTGCTTTGATTCATTCTCTTCGTTACATTCTGGTATGCCTATCAAATGAAGGTTAGGTCTTTTCACATAGTCCCACATTTCTTGGAGACTTTGTTCATTCCTTTTTGCGCTTTTTTCTCTGATCTTGGTTTCTCGTTTTATTTCATTGAGTTGATCTTCGACTTCTGATATTCTTTCCTCTGCTTGGTCAATTCGGCTATTGAAACTTGTGCATGCTTCGCGAAGTTCTCGTCTTGTGTTTTTCAGCTCCTTTAATTCATTCATATTCCTCTCTAAGGTATCCATTCTTGTTATCATTTCCTCAAATCTTTTTTCAAGGTCCTTAGTTTCTTTGCATTGATTTAAAACATGTTCTTTTAGCCCACAAAAGTTTCTCATTATCCACCTTCTGAAGTCTAATTCCATCATTTCATCACAGTCATTCTCCATCCAGCTTTGTTCCCTTGCTGTTGAGGAGTTTTGGTTCCTTCTAGGCGACGAGGTGTTCTGGTTTCGGGTGTTTTCCTCCTTTATGCACTGGTTTCTTCCCATTTTTGTGGATTTATCCTCCTGTTGTCTGTGTAGTTGCTGACTCTTCGATTGGGTGTCTGAGTGGACACCCAGATTGTTGATGATGAATTATTTCTGTTTCTTGGTTTTCCTTCTACCAGTCTAGCCCTTTCGCTGTAGGACTGCTGAGGTCCACTCCAGGCCCTACTTGTCTGGGGTGCACCTATAGCAGCTGTGGAACAGCGAGGGATGCTACCAGTTTTTTTGTTCTGCTATCTTTGTCCCAGAATGATGCCTGCCAAATGTCAGTCTTTTGGATATAGAGGGGTCAGGGAGCTGCTTGAGGAGACAGTCTGTACTTTGTAGGAGCTCAAGTGCTGAGCTGTGAGCTCTGTTGTTCATTCAGGGCTGTTAGGCTGCTATGTTTAATTCTGCTGCAACATAACTCATTAAAAAACTCTTTATTTTTCAGATGTTCTGTCTGGTGGGTGTTGGGGCTTTCCTTGTGAGTGTCCGCCTCGCTGTCCTGCCCTGCTAGGAGGCAGTCTAGTCACTGTTTGTCTGCTGGGGCTCTGCCTTGCTGGTGTGAGGTTTTCCCTGTTGCTGCAGGCTCTGTGCTTCTGCTGTGGTCTCCACCTTGTTGCCACAGGCTACGCCCTGTGGCGGAGACTCTCTGTTGTACTGGGTTGCCTCAGCAATGGCAGGCTGTGTCAGCAATGGGCGTGTACCTCAGTAGGGGCTGATTGCCTTGGTAATGGCAGACGCCCCTCTCCCACGGAGCTGCGCTTTAAGAAAACCTCCTCCCCGGGAACGTTTGGAATCACCATTTTGTTTGTCGCACTGCGCTACCCCAAACGCTGTTTCCCTGGGATTTCCTGGGCTGGCTCATTGTCCAAGTCCCGTTCAGTCTCAAGTTCAGCCCTCTCAGGTCTCAGTTTGCTGGTTCAACAGGGCACCCATAACAGTGCGCTTTTGTATGGAGCGCTGTGGAGCGCCTCTGTGCTTTGGCGCGGGCTGGAGTCTCACCGGCTGCCGGCTACACCAGCCGAGACCTCTGCCTGGCGTCCCACATCTCTTTTATACCTGGGAATTTCCCCGTTCTGTGGGCAACTACGATCCATCTGGAAATGCATCCCCGACACACCCTCTCTGCACATCCAGCGAGAGCTTCAATCCTGGGTTGTTCTCCCAAAATAAATTTTTAAACTTTTTTTTGTTTTGTCTTGTTTGTTTTGGTTTTTGTCAAAATGTATTCTTTAAGAACATGAGTTCTCAAGCTTTTAAGAACACAGTATAAACCTAGTTTTCTACTTTCTCATTTGATCTATGACTATCAATTACACCACACTATAAGCAATATTTAATGAATAATTTTCATTAAAATCCATAAATTTATGAATTTGTCTAACAAAAATTTTTGAACAACTGTAAAATATTACCATTTAAACAGTGCTGCATCCATGTTATTTCAATTTTATATAAAGATTCCTAGCTATTAGTTTATAGAGTATTTATGGTGTGAAACATCTACTTTTTAAATCTTTCTTAAATATCTAAAAACCATACTCATCTTCTTTCTGGAGTAACATGAATCTGGTCAACTCTTGTAATTTACCATTAATTTAATGGATGACAAACAAACCTGGCAAAAGTGTTTCTCCCAAGGTGTCAAATGCAGTCTTTGTAGTCTGTTGTGGCACTTGAGGAGATTAAACAGAGAACCCACCTTCTGCTGCCAAGTCATCTGATAGTTCCTGATACCTCTCACTGATACTTCTGTCTATGGTTTTTTTTTTAATTTTTTATTGCATTTTAGGTTTGGGGGTACATGTGCAGAACATGCAAGACAGTTGCATAGGTACACACATGGCAGTGTGTTTTGCTTCCTTTCTCCCCTTCATCCACATTTGGCATTTCTCCCCAGGCTATCCCTCCCCACCTCCCCCTCCCACTGGCCCTCCCCATTTCCCCCCAATAGACCCCAGTATTTAGTACTCCCCTTTCTGTGTCCATGCGTTCTCATTTTTCATCACCCACCTATGAGTGAGAATATGTGGTGTTTCGTTTTCTGTTCTTGTGTCAGTTTGCTGAGCATGATGTTCTCCAGATTTATCCATGTCCCTACAAATGACACAAACTCATCATTTCTGATTGCTGCATAATATTCCATGGTGTATATGTGCCAGATTTTTCCAATCCAGTCTATCATCAATGGGCATTTGGGTTGATTCCAAGTCTTTGCTATTGTAAACAGTGCTGCAATGAACATTCGTGTACATGTGTCCTTATAGTAGAACGACTTATAGTCTTTTGGATATATACCCAGTAATGGGATTGCTGGGTCAAATGGAATTTCTATTTCTAAGGCCTTGAGGAATCGCCACACTGTCTTCCACAGTGGTTGAACTAATTTACACTCCCACCAACAGTGTAAAAGTGTTCCTTTTTCTCCACATCCTCTCCAGCATCTGTTGTCTCCAGATTTTTTAATGATCGCCATTCTAACTGGCATGAGATGGTATCTCAATGTGGTTTTGATTTGCATCTCTCTGATGACCAGTGATGATGAGCATTTTTTCATGTGATTGTTGGCCTCATATATGTCTTCTTTCGTAAAGTGTCTGTTCATATCCTTTGCCCACTTTTGAATGGGCTTGTTTGTTTTTTTCCTGTAAATCTGTTTGAGTTCTTTGTAAATTCTGGATATCAGCCCTTTGTCAGATGGGTAAACTGCAAAAATTTTTTCCCATTCTGTTGGTTGCCAATTCACTCTATTGACTGTTTCTTTTGCCGTGCAGAAGCTGTGGAGTAGTTACATGTTACTTCTATCTTTCTTGGTTTATGCTATTCTGAAATGTAATAGTTCAGTGAGGTTTCAAAACAAAAAACTCAGAATGTTAACACAACGTTATCCAATTTTAAAAGCCAGAGTATCCAGAGAAGTCTCACTCTGTTGCTGAGGCTGTAGGGCAGTGGCATGATAATGCCTTTGGAGATGAAGCTTCAAAAATGTAAGGGGTTCAAAACAGTATAGTAATTTCACTCACACATAAAAGGACAAAAAAATACAAAAAAAATATCCGGGCATGGTGGTGGTGCACATCTGTAGTCCCAGCTGAGGCTGAGGTGAGAGGTGCTTTTTATTGGGGTTATCTAATTATGTGTAATTTTTGTCTTTTGCCATTTCAGTTTCTATTGCTATACTCATTTTGACAACAAATGAAAATCAAATAGCACACCCACAAAACAAATCATTTCCGCCCCCTGTAGTAAAATCTATGTCATGAAGTAAGAATGAGACGAAATAAACCAGAGGAACACATGCCCATAGCAGAGATACACATTTCCACAGCAGGAAGGAAAGCATGACAAGCAGCTTAGACGTGAGTACCCAAGACCCCCCAATACAGGCAGGAGAGCATGGCGGGCAGCCTGGCCTGCAACACTGGGGCTATGTTCTGAGGCCTGATGTTTAATTAGGACCCAATTTTCCTGAAGAACAGAACTAAAGTTTAAGATTCCACCTTGAAACATAACAGAAGCTGATCCTCTGGAATATTCTCTGCAGAGCCTTGCTCAGGCCTATGAGCCACTCAGACCTGACTCATGGGCTTGTTTGCTTAATCCACTCAACAGGTGGAACAGGGACTGAGGGCCAGCTGGTCATCATTTCAGGCACCAGAGAGCAGAGCTCAGACACCACAGCCAGCCCCATCTCACCAAGCCCCTGCTCTGCTGGGGTGGGAATTTCAGGCAAAGATGCCACACATGTTACAGAAACAGAGAGAATTTAGTATGAAGCATGAGTACCGAGGTAACATAGGGAAAGAAGACAATCTTAAGGCCTCAAAGAGGCAGCAACTCAGGAAGGAGCTTTCATGCCCTGAGCTGTGAAAACAAAAGAAAGAGGTTGGAGTAATTAAAATTTAGAAATTAGAGGAGGGCCGCACAGAACAGAAACAGACCTTTGAGGGAGGACCTGTGGGGGTCTGAGCTGGGAGGGAGCCCCTGAAAAGCCTAGACTCAGACCTCTGATGATGGGGCAGCAGTCTTCCAGAGCGGGTACCTCTGAGAGCTGCAGAAAATGCAGGCTGGGATCTGCTGCTGGAGGGCAGGAGGCAGTGTCACCACAGTGTGGCCACCTGCGAGGGCAGAGCCAGGCCATTCCTGCAACCTCTCCATGGGGCTCTCTCTAGTTCCCCTGTGGCAGGGCTGCAGAAAGGCACCAGCTGTCAAAGCAGGAACAGGGGCTGCAGGTCCCCACCCTGCAAAGCTGGGCACAGAAAAGGAAGGTGGAGTTGAGAGGTGACAACTTCATAAATGACTGGGGCAGAAGACAGACCATAAGCGAACAAAAGAGTAGATGCTTCCCCACATGAGGAGCCGTGGAAGAAGGAAACTGAAGGCAGGGTGAGCCAGAGTGAGGGGCTACTGGGTAGGCTGAGACAGATGGATGCATTCAGAGCTCAGGAGTGATCTGGCACCAGCTTCAGACAGGCAGTGGAAGCAGCCTGGTGTGCTCACACCCAGCCAGGAGGCATGAGGCTTGTCCATCGGGGCAAGGAGCAAGGACTGAAGAGGACACACAAACCAGGAAGAGCCTACATAAAGGGCAGGGGACCAGGAAAAGAGGGAAGACCGAAAGCATGCACAGCCTCTCAGGGTGGTTGCTCAGCTGCAAAGGAGAGGAGAGAATGGGGCTGAGCTGGAGTTGACAGGAAGTCAAGGAGCTGTCTGGCATTTGTTTACAAAGTGGCCACAGAGTGAAAGAGTGCTTGCATCCTCCAGGGATGTCCAGGACAGGGGGCAGATTTCTGAGGAGAAAGGACAGCACAGACAGTTAAGAGCAAAGTCCTTGAGTAGAGAGAAGGGCTGGAATACACTGCCTCGGCATCCCATCTTCAGATGCTTCCAGAATCCAGCCCAGAAGCCCCCAAACTAGTTTCTCAAACCATGGCCAACACATGGCCCTCCGCATCCTGGTGTGCAAGTGGGTGACAGCACATGCTTTTGGGTCAGAAAGGGCTTGGCCGCCACTCTGCAAGACCCCAACACTGACCTCTTTGCAGTTGAGAAGCATTCAGGGAGCCAAATCCCACAATGCTGACCCCCAAAGCAGCACCCCACGCTACTGGATTTTCTCTCTTGGGAATGTTCTCTTTGTACAACCTTAGCCTTTCTTCTGAAGGAAAGAAGAGAAAACCCATAAAAAGTGAACACTGGTGTTGATGTGAACCTTGGGAATTCTGAGTGTAGTCTCAGTTCTTAAAGCAAAAGCTGGGCATGTGTATCAATCCCTTTTTGAGACAGCATCTACTGAAAGAAACCAGAACTGAGCTTTTGCAATGCAACCTCTGAGACCAGCTACTGCAGGCCGCTTCAATCTCTATCAAAAAACTCTCAGCCTAAGAATATGCTCTCAAGGAACAATGAAAGGAGAGGGCACATTCCAAGGAAACATGAGACATTCTAATGAGCTCCTTCAAGACACTGTTTATCCGGCCCTTCCCACACATGACCCATGAATTTCATATGCTTTTTTCCTACCTACTCCCAATTCCCAACCTAGCCTGAGCACCCACCAAGGCACGGGAAAAACAATAAAAACAAATATCCCTCTGGAAACCATGGGGTCCTGGACTGCAGAAGCCCACGGAGAGGCTGCCACGTGAGACTGGCTCTGAGAAAGGTCCGGACAGGCTGATGCTGTGTGTCTGAGGAGGCACAGTCGCCCTCTCTGGACCCTGACTCAATGTTTGGGATGGTGCATGGAGGGGCCTTGCACTGCAGATGCAATGCCAGAATCATGCCTGGTGTGTAAACACACAGGGTACAAATGCGCAATAGCCATGCCTAGGTCGACGCAAAAATCAGAAACATTCTAAGCTAAGCACAATTTTTGCTGTGAACTGAATGCTTGTGCCCCCAGATTTGTGAGTCTAAGCTCTCATCTCAATGCAATGCCGTGTGAGAGCAGGGCCTGTAGGAGGTAATCAGGACATGGAGGTGAAGCCCTCCCGATGGGCTGAGCATCCTTGGAAGCGACATGAGAGCGTTGCTTCCTTTCTCCCTCTGTGCCCCGGGAGGGCCGGATCCAGCCATCTCCGAACCAGGAGGAGAGGCCTCATCAGAGCCCGAACCTGCCGGTCCTGCCATCTTGGACTTCTCAGTTCCAGAACTGTGAGAAATGAATGTTTGTCCAGATCCCCAGTCTATGATATTTTTGTTATAAGAGCCGAAGTAAAGACAGCCTAATCAGTAACATGAGAGCACGATGTTCACACACAGGCAGGGGATTATGTGAAGGTTCTATTTCCATGACTGTCCCTGTTCTGACCCAGTGTTCGTTGGCTCACTGGCGGCCTCTGGTGGGGGAAGACATCAGTACAGCTGCACGTGCACAGTGATCTTCAGTAAGGACACTTTGACCTCAAAATGGAAAAACATTCACGCAATTTTATTTGAACTCTTGTGAAATCCCTGAAAGTACCTTTATTCTTGGAGATCTGAGGAACATAGATCAAAACCCACCACACACACAATTTTTTTATTGCATTTTAGGTTTTGGGGTATATGTGAAGAACATGCAAGATAGTTGCATAGGTACACACGTGGCAGTGTGATTTGCTGCCTTCCTCCCCTTCACCTATATCTGGCATTTCTCCCCATGCTATCTCTCCCTAACTCCCCACCCCCCACTGTCCCTCCCCTATTTCCCCCAACAGACCCCAGTGTGTAGTGCTCCCCTCCCTGTGTCCATGTGTTCTCATTGTTCAACACCCATTTATGAGTGAGAAGATGTGGTATTTCATTTTCTGTTCTTTTTAACTCCTCCACCTTACAGATGAATAAGGTCCCTCCTCAAGTGATGGAGTGATGTATGGGAGGCTGCCGTGTCCCCTAGGACACAGCCGTGCTTGACCTCCAGGGAGCACTCCCACAGTGCTGGAGGGCAGGCACCCCAGTCAGGTCAAGCCCAGCCACCGCCAAACAACGGACTCATTACAAGTCTGTGTCAGGAAGAGAAGCACAAGGACACAGCCCGACTTCCACCACGGGGCATAATCAGCCTCCCCCCAGCCCCAGGCCTGCACAGAGCACAGGCTGTAGCCCCCAGGGGCAGAAGGAGGTGGAGCCATCTTTGCCCCCTCAAACTTTATTAGGGTGTCTGCAGAAGCTGAAGGAAAGTTGTTCTACATGGCTGTTGTCACAGGCACAGAAGAGAGAGCTGGGTGGGGTGCAGAGATGGTCCCCAACATAGACCAGGGGGCAGGGGCCTGCAGCTCCCACAAGATGGACAGGCACTGCAGTGGGCACCAGGCTCTGCTGCTGGCCCAGATGGTGAATCATACACACTGGGGCTGGGCACAGGCCCAAGCTGAAGGGGTTCTGTGGATGGCGAGCTTGCCACCCACAGAAAGGGGATGCCTCATTTTTGGCAGGAATGGCCTAAAGGACACATCATGAGCAGACAGTGGCTGACTGTCCAGCAGAGCACAGGAAAAGCCACCACACCCCAGCCAGGGCACACCCACCAATCCCCCAGCTGAACAGGGAGCATTGAGGCCAATGTGGGCTCCCTCCTGCCCATCCAGCACAGCCTCCCAGACACAGGCTGACCCCTGTTCCATCAGTTGTGACCCAAGAGAGGCTCCAGTTTCCAAAACATTGTTTAACAAAGACAAAAAGGGTCACCACTGAATGTAGAAAAGCACCTGGGGAAATTTGGGATGAGGCCTGTGAGAGGCCCGCCTGCCCAGGCGCAGGTGGTGCCAGATGTAGGCATGGGAGGCCTGGGTAACCTCCACTCGTTCTGCCATGCTCTGGTCCTCCAGGGCAGAAAGGCCAACTCACACCATGACTGGCACAGTCCTTGTGCCCTGGGCTACCGCTCTCCACAGGGCGTCTCTACAGCAATCAGATGGGAGGGAAGTTGGGGTCCTGTGGGCCCGCCCTCCAAGTGAGAGCCTGCCTGGAGCTGGGAATGCTGGCAGTTGAGGGTCCTTTCTTGAGTGAGGGCCTGAAACAGGGAAAACCAACCCAGGTCAGCACGCGGGGTGGCAGGTGCCACAGTGACCAAACAAGCTCAGAGCGGAGTCAAGAGAAGGGGTCTGACCAGGGGCCCAAGGCTCCAGGCAGGGAGTGCCCCAGCCCGAAGCTGATGAGAGAGGCCTGGGTCCCACCCCTGCTCTGGGAAAGGCACCATCCCCCCACCTCCCAACTGCAAGCCAGAACCAAGGGTCCTCCCTGACCCCTTTTCTGTTCCCACCACATGCAGCCCCTCAGTAAGACCTCCGGGACAACTCACAGGCTTCAGGCTTTCTGCCCCAGCACGGGGACCTGGACCAATGCTGAGCCACCATCTCCCATGAACACAGTCCCTGCCAGATCCCTGCCTCTCCCCTGCCTGGTAAACTAATGTCTCCATGGGACAAACACAAGCCCATCTCTTCCCTGACATCAGATTCATCTGAAAATGCAGACTCATCCACACACACTGACCCTTAGCCCGGGCCTCCCACTGTGCTCACAGGAGGTCACCTCAGCCTCACTCCTGCCTTCCCTGCCCCACCCCACCCAGCCCCCCACACCCTGCTCCTCCTCATCCCACAGACAGCAGCGCTCTTGCCTTCTCAGGCTTCACAGGCCTAGCATTTGACCCAGAGAGCTTCCTCTGCATCATCAGACCCACCATTCCTCACTGCCCCAGGCTAAACCCAGCCTTGCTCTTCCTTCCGGCCTCGCACCACCTCTGTGACCCTGTGTTCATCAGCTCCCCTCCTGGTCCCCACCTGTATTCCAGGAGGGCAGAGGGTCATCTGCCCCAATCCCCACCTACCCATGTGGCATCCTGAACATGCCCTCAGCAGTCCCCATTGTGTCTGCTCTGTAGGCCCGTGTAAGAAGCCAGGCCGAGAGGTGGCCCCAGAGTGCTCACTTTCAGCTTCTCCTGCACACACCACAGAGGGGGGGACTGGATGCCTGAGACTTAAGAAAAGGGTAGAAAGGACTGCAGGGTCCAAACCAGGTGCTGGGAGGTTCCAGACCCACATACTCTAAAGTGCAGTGGATGGCTCGCAGCAGGCATGCAGGGAGAAAAGCAGGCACACTCTAAATGCGGCTGTTGGGAGCAGGGAGTAGACGGAGGAACCAGGCCTGAAGGCTGGAGGGAGCAGAGGAAGCTTCCATCCCCTGCAGCCCACTCGGGGCCCACTGAGGAGAGCCTGCCCTGCTCTGGTCTGGAAGAGCGCACATATTCTAAAAGAATACCATCTGCAAGGACAGCCTCTCAAGCCTTGTGTACACACTCTCCAATCGTGGAAAATGGACAGAGCCGTGTTTACAGGGGCCTAGCAGGGAGCCACAAGGCAGTATCGCAATGTACTGGTAAAATTTTGGACAGAGCACAGACTGATTTCAGGAATATTCCCAGAAGGCCAAGGTTCCCAGATGGGCGAGAAGCAAAGCCGCCCATTTTCTGGGGTCTGTGCTAGTTTGGTGCCAAGAGAGACCATCAGGGAGGGGCCCACTCTGACAATGTGTGAGGTCATCTCTGCCACTGGAGCCCCCAATCACACCCCAGAGGCTGGCATGGCTGATGCAAGCTCACAGAGAGCTTCGGGATCCTCCTGAGAGGGGGAATCAACAGCTGATTCTAGGGAGAACAAGGAAACCTAGGGCTGTGTGGGGTTGAGAGGGATTCAAGGAACCCACGCACACATGAACCCCCTAGCTGCAGCTGACTGTGGAGTGGGTCTGAGCACAGGATGCACCTGTGACCTTCCACCTTCTCCTGATGAAAATGAGGCCATCAATATCTCCACTATCAAGTGGGGCTGTGGAGAATGTAATAAGATGCATGCCAAGTGCAAAGCACATAAGTGAGTGTGGAGGAAGTCTCAGCTCTGTCCCATGCCCAGCCTGAAGGAGCCGCAGTCACCCTTAGTCTCCTTGTGCAGAGAAATCATGGCTGAGCCTGAAGAGGTCTCTGTGATGAAGAGCTAGATGAAATTCAGTCCATGATTTAGTTTTCTGAGTCTATACAGGACTAAAGAAGAAAGCAAAAGATGTCTGCAACTGGGGTTCTTGTAAGAGTCTGAACTCAACGATTCATCTCTTGAGTAGTTAGGCTGGCTTTGCATCCAAGCAGAGTTTTCTGGTCTAAAGGGTGCTCCTGCATACATGATTATATTTAATATCCAAAAGAACCTAACACAAAAGCAGTGCCACCACCACGTCCCCAGGTCCGAGATGTGGGAACAGCTCACAGGTAAGAAGCCCTGCTGAGGTCTCTGTTTAAACCGAGCCCTGTCTACTTTGCTGGCACTTCCTGCAGAGCCAGCCTCAGCCTCCACTCTGTGAAGCACATGTGAGCTCCAGCAGCACAGGTGGGTACTTGGGGGTGTGAGGAGCAGCCCCTCCTTTCTGGCTCCAGCCCTCTGTGTGCCTGGCTTCAAGTTCAGAAGGGGGGTGGCCTCAGAGAGGGATTGGTGGGTACCCCCAGCCCCATCAACCACAGTCACCTGGCTAGGCATGATGCAAAGCTGTCTTTTTTAAAAATTATACTTTAAGTTCTGGAGCACATGTGCAGATCTTTCAGGATTGTTGCATAGGTACACACATGCCATGACGGTTTGCTGCCTCCATCCCCACGTCACCTATGTTGATACACAGCTGTCTTAATACCATCTACTTCCAATCTTAAATACCTCCATGTGTCTATACATGATTCTCTTTAAAAAAAAAGAAAAATCCAAACAGAAACAAAACCAGGGAGTGAAAAAGGGAAATGCTGAAGCAATTACCAATCAAAGCAATGGCCACAGGAGCAGGCTCTAAAGCTGCAATCCAGCCTCCCCAACATTGACTCTTATAGGTAGAGAAAGGCACCCTTATATAAACCTGGCAGCTCATGTATTCTTCTCACTTCCTCCTTGCTGGGGCTGGAGGCCTGGGGAACTGACTTTTCACTTGAGAAATGTCAGATCTCGGCTGCTTATTTCTTCTTGCATTTTAAGAACTGACTGAAGCAGAAACAACCTTAAAAAAGGTGGGGTCAGTTATCTGCTGGGATTTCTGGAGCGCTTCTCTGCTTACACAGCAAGAGGAGGTGCTGAGTTAGGGCTGGACCTGGGTTCAAACCTGGCCTCTGCCACTTATTGGCAAAAGGACTGTGAACCAAGAACACTGACATTTGCTTCTCATCATTCTTATAAGAAAGCATTTTGTGTAGAAACCAATCTATCCCATACACTTTGCAGAAGCTCGTCTTCCAGTCTTCAAGTCATCTGTGTTGTTAGCTTTTCTTGTGAACCAGCTGCTGGATGCTCTAGGTGACCACAGAGTGAAAATGGGACCCTTCTGCCATGTATGACTCTGCAGTTTATTTAGAGACAAAGAAGGCTCTGGCTCCAAGAACCAAGAAAAGGGGTCAGATGGGAAAAGAAGTGTAGAGGAGGCAAGGTCTGTTTATAAGTGGGGTGGGAAGGGCTCTCTGGAAAAGGCATTACTCAAAGTCACAGACAAGTAGGCACAGTCAAGGACTGGGAGTGGGTGCTGCCTCTGAAACAGGAGACAAGGCCTCTGGGAGAAGGGTGAGGGCAGAAGGCCTCTCAGGTGATGCTCAGGGTAGGGTAGGGTGGCCTGTCCAAGCCATTGCCAGGTTTAGAGACCAAACTCTCATTAAGATTTGATTTTCCATATGCACCATACATTAACAAACGGCATTGTCTCAGGACACCCAAAAGTGTTCTAATAGTGCCAGGGGCCAGGGGAGGGTGCAGTTGTGATTGTTGAACAACATTTGAGAAATTCTGGTCTAAAAATTTTAGAAAAAAATGTAGGAGTTTCTGAATATAGAGTAGAAAAATAAAGGTCTGCTGTGACTGCAAATACTTACTTTATTTTCTAAAAGCCCGTGGAGGACAGAAGAAGCCTGTCCACAATGTAGGGCTCTAAACTGCCTCAGAGACAGCCACAGACAGTGTGAGGCCAAGACAGAGTGATGTGACCTTCACTTACTGCTTCCAGGTAGAAAGCAAAACCCCACAGCCTCAAGAGCTACCTGGCAGTGTGTGTTTCCGTGTTAGTGTTGGATGTCTCCTTGTGTCTTTCTGTGTGTGGGTGTGTGTATGCATGTATCTTTCTGAGTGTGTTGATGAGTGTGTGCGTGTGTGTGTGTGTGGGACACGCTGACACGAGTGTGGCCAGTGCATTCCAGCGCGGTTTTTCTGTAGTCCGCTTACCTTCTGCTGCCGGTCAGCGTTTGGCTCAGTTTGGGGCTGAGGTGCTCCGCATTCTTCGTTTTCCTGGTGCTTCAAAAAGGAAGTAGTGGGGTCTGGCTGCCACCTACAGGTGTCCTAATCACCTGCTCATCCCGAGGTTGGGTCACTACTCGAGAAACACGACGGGCGCAACATGCCTACAATCAATTTCCTCCAGCAGCCCTTGGTCCTGTGGCACATCTAAGGCTGTAGGGACCCAGCCGTCCCATCCTCATGACCCCTTGAGGGGCTCCAGTGCTGTCCTTAAACTTATGTGTATTTGCTCTACTTAGGATTCTTGTTAAAAGCCAGATTGTTATTCCTGAGTTGGGGTGAGCCTGAAATTCTGTATTTCTTGTAGGCACTCAGTGGATGCCACTGATTAGGGGTCCTGATTGACATTTGGGGGAGCAAGTCTCAGGATTGTTCTCTTGAACTAAGAAGTGTAGGTGTCGAGTCTGCATTTAAATGTCTTTTCAGAATGTCGTCTTCATTTTTCTTCCTACTTTCCTAAGAAAATTAAAACACACTGATTGACAAAATAAAGGGAAACAGATTGATAATTCATAAATTTACTGTGTTTGAATGACTAATTTAGTTGACTCTTGGTTACCTAAGGACAGATTACAAGGTATGAATTAGTCATGGTATGAAATAACAGTGGGCTTGATATCATAAACAGGTGAACTATCAGTCATGTAAGAAAAATTTAATATATTTGGGGTTTAATGTCATTCTGTTTAGAAATATTTGGTATGTAATCTAGCTTGGGAATGTTCCTTGATCTCAGCTGTCCGGGTAATTTTTGGGAGCAGGGCCTCCTTTTCTGCCAGTCTCTAAGGGACAGTGGTCTGCATGTGGGAATTACAGAATCTATGCATAGAATGTGCTGTGCTTGGTGGAGGTTTCTCACTTATTGGCTGCAAATATTCATGTACTTAGAGTTCTTTGACACATTTCTATATGATATTTGGAATGGTAGATGTATTCTGAAAAACAGGATGTGAATTTTCAGTGAATTACTTTTAAATGATCTTTTATAAGACATTTTAGTTGGTTTTACATTCTCTAGGTTTTCAGATGTGCGAAACCTTTTCCTTCTGCTGATTGCAGTTGCTTAGAAATTATTTGTTTACATAAAGATGAATGCACATGCTTACATGTGGGCAAACGATGTGTGTAGTTAATCCCAGTTTGAGCATTTCAGCTGTAGAAGTCATTTGTGATAAGTTATGAAACCTGAAACGCTCTGAGTAAATCCTAGTTAGGGACAACTAAGAAAGGTTGAGATAATGCTTTAAAATAATTTTTTAGAATTCATTTATTCCATCATTTATATGGTGATTTACAGGTAAAGTACTACAGAGTATATTGACTTTGTTACTTTTTAATTTCTGTTGCATATATGTTAATGAAATAGAGTTGTCTTATGCTGTATTGATTAGACATAGTTAAGTTTTCAAGGACCTAACTTAAGCAAGAAATTTGAAGAGAGGAAATTTATTTTTTACATTAGTTCAACATTAGGTATATGTATCATTGTTCTTCTGAGAACCATCGGAGGAAAATGTGACTTTTCTCCCGAGGAAGAAAAACATGAGGTTGGAATATGTTAAGCCCTTTACACAGTGTAAAGTTTGAGAAATATTTTTGCTTAAAATCATTTCCATCATATCCTGATTTTGATTGGTTATGTTTCATTATATTATTCCTTAGGTGTCCGGAAAGAGTTCCTGGAGAGAGAAGACAAAGGGAGTCTGTGTTTCAAAAGAAGCCCAAGGCTGAAGATTGAAGAATTGCATATGCAACTTTGCAAGGGACTTGGAGACAAGGAAATTCTTGTCAGGTAAGTTGGATGCTAAAACCTTGTCTTTAGAAATTAACTGTCTATGTCTATTATGTTCTCATCACAGGAAAAAAAGTGGAAATAATTGGAATATAAGACCTATCTTAAAATATTCTTTATCGGAAACAGTACTTCAGAAACAGATTTAATCCACTTATTAAGCTCCCACACATGGTTGAACGCTGGATGTAGATGTAAATAAGAGTGATAATCTGACACAAGGAATTACTTTTTTCTGGAGAAGAGATGTTGACAACAGTCTCTCTTTAGAGGCCAAAGAGGCAATTTGATCTAAACACTTTATACTAAGGTAATGATGTTTCATGTCAAAACAATAAAGTTTCTAAGCTTTCTTAGCCTACTGTAATTGTTGAAATTTGCGTTAAATGCTTCTCTCTGGTGATATAAAGAAAGTTGAAAAGATGGCCCAGAAAGATTCTTTTTTTTGTTCTGTTTTTCTTTCTTTGTTTCATCTGGTAATTCCTTCTTTTAATCAGTCCTAATGCTGATCAGGAATCTCACCTGATGAAGCACCAAGCTCCTCCAAATAGTCCAGAAGATACTGATCAAAGCTCTGAGTGGGGTGGGCCAGTGAATGGGTGAACAAAAAGCTAATTTGAAAGAGGCATCAGACTTTCAAAGGACAGTGGCACAAAGGTTCTTCCAGTTGTTACAGGGAATTTGTAAGGGAACCCATTCCTATTTCTTTACAAAATTCTCTTCTGGTAAAACCTCATTAAATTAACTGAGGACACACAAATTAAACATTTCTGAAATAATAATCATATTGTTAAAACAAAGATATGAATGTTGTCCGGTTTTTACATATTTACCTCAAAAATTATATTTTTACTTCAAAGTGATACATCGATTTCAAAAAGAATAAACCTATTTTGATAAAACAAATATATTAGTATTTGTTAGGTTTTTAAATATTTATTTCCAAATCATGTCATCGATTTTTATAATTGTGAATGTCACTTGCTGTAATTTCTCAAAGAATGGCATGAAGTCTTAAATTTTATGAGTTTTTTTATACCACCAGTGAGAAAGATCAAGCAAAAATTATAGTAGAGAAAGAGAAAATCCTTCAGCAAATCTCGGAAAGTTGAAAGAAATTGGCTAATATTCTGGACTCAGTTTATGTAGAATGTCTTGGGAGCTTTCCTAAAGGTTAAGTTTCCAAAAAATATAGGGTAAAGTACTAAGTAGTTCCATGTTCACAAGATACACATAAATAATTTGGACTGCTGTATGGCAAAAATGACACCCCAACATGAGTCTAACACAATAATGTAAATGACAAAACAAAAATAAAGAAAACAATAACAATCTTCTATAGTGGAGGATTAAATTCAAGAAAATTTGGTGGAGGTTGAGGATGGACTTAAGGATGATAAATTTGAAACAGTATTTAAAAACATAAAGAGCTTGTGATTCTCTTATTAATTATTTAAACCTATATGAGTATCTCCTGTGTCTTACTGTCTTTAAAATACCAGATTGATTGAGCTCTTTTTGCCAAAGGACTAAACCTATTAGTATTCATCAGGACTAGTGTGTGTGTGTGTGTGTGTGTGTGTGTGTGTGTGTGTTTGATATGAGTTTGATTGAGGTCTTTTTGCTGTAGGATATGCATGACTTATCAACACTGAACCTGTTGAGTGCCAGGGATTTCACGGAGCTAAAGAGATTGGGGTTGGCTGGGTGCATGCCAGGTGACAGATAGTGATCCCGGTGTGGGGTTGGGGCATCCTGCCCTTTTGCCGGCTCCTCCTGGCTCCTCTGGCACGAATACCTGAAGGAGGCTTGGACTCTGGCACAGGCCCTCTTCCGATGGCAGATGTCATCTTACTGTGCTTGGCTTCCTTGGGGGTTCTCCGCGGCATCTCTGGGCATCTGTCTCGGGCTTGGATTCACCACAGAAATCTTTGGAGACACCCTCTACACCTGTTCGGCCCCCATGGGAAGCCAGTTCCAGGTGTCGCCACCTTGCTGCACACTGGGCGTGCCTCCTTGTGGTTGTTCCCTCCATGAAGAGACAGTAGTGCTGAGAAGCAGGAGACCCTGGGCTTGGAGATCAAGGCAGGGCCCCTTGGTGGGTGGCCCAGGTCGAAAAGTGGCAGTCAGATTATGGGGCCGGGTAACGTTCTGGTAACACCCGGAGTGCCCGCTTCCTGGCCTGAAGCGCTCTCCTCCTGCACCCGACCGGAACCGAAGAGTGGGCTCAAGGAAGTACTGAGGTCAGGTCTATCAGGGGCCTATGCTGCTCGTGGCACGCAGCCTCCTTCCAGGCGCCGCCCCTGCCACCGACTCCACCTTGTACCTGTGAGGCAGCAGCTGGACAGCGCCAACATCGCGGCTCCCCAGCTGGGCAGACGAAAGCGCATGCGCAAGCGGCCTGTCACAAGCGCCAGCGCTGAGCCCGGGCTCGCGTCACAGTAACAGCCACCGTTGCCTGGGGAACGATCACAGTGGCTTCCCAAAGCAGCGGTCCTCTGTGGCAGTGCCTCAGCATCGGGCAACGGACTCTTTCTCCACGCGATCATCGCTGAGTCCTGCGATTTTAGGAATCCGGCAGGCCGAAACAGGCAGAAGAAAGATCTGTCGGGGCTTCAGGGATGTCCATGACCCTCCCCAAGAATCAACAAGATGCTGCAGGCCTGCCCAAACAGTGTGAGGGTGCCGCTGGTTGAAAGCTCTCTCGGCTGGGTACGGCCTGCCTGCCTGTGGCGGGGCTGCTCTGTCCCCGAGGGAACTGGGAGCTGCAGAGAGTGATGCAAGGGAGGAGAAGCCAGGCATTTGCTGGCTGCACAGGAAGGGTGAGTTTCCGACAGGACCATGCACACCACACTGCCCCACAGTTTAACCAGGAAACCCAGTTCCTGAGCCATTGTTGTGGATGCTACTGCTGCACCCTGCACTACTTGGTGGGTGATTTATCACCTGCTTAGTAACTTTCTTAGCTGGAAGACACTCGGAATTAACGCACCACCTTTAAATGTCTGCTCCTTGAACATTTGGCTGTCAGGCCGCAGATAACAAGCTCCTGGAGCTATCCTGGGATGTGGAGGAGACAGAGAAAGGACCCTGATTAGGAGTGGACAAGGTCATTCTGCAACCATCTTCATCACACTCACAGCAGCCAAGCTAGCACCACCAGCAAATGCTGATCCCATCCTAGAGCAGTCAGGGGGCCTGCTGTCCTGCTCCATGCCAAGGCATCCCCCAGGCTGCCTGACTGACAGCGGGGAAAGTGAGACTCCTGTGGGTGAGCATCTTCTCATGAGTTTCACTTTGTTTTTGGGCATTAACTAACCTTTTGAAATCATTTGCTGACTTTCGTTTGATTGCGATAATATTCACATAAAATAAAACTCACCATTTTAACCATCTTAAAGTGTACAAATCAGAGGTATGTAGTATATTCACAATGCCACCCAAACATCAATGCTACCTAATTCAGAAAGATTTTCATCACTCCAAGAGACACTCCATGCCATTAAGTGGCTACTCAACCCCCAGACAATAAAAACCATCAGTCCATGTTTTGCCCCTATGGATCTGGCTATTCTGGACTTTCCTAGGAATGGCATCATGCTGTGTGTGGCTCTCTTTGACTGGCTGTATTCAATTAGCACCGTGTTCTCAAGGCGTTTCTGTTCTGTGGCATGCACGCCTCAACACTGCTTTTTTTATGGCTCATTGAGACCCCACAGGATGGATGGACCAACTTGGGTTGTTCCCTCTTTTGGCTATGAATACTGCTTCTATTAAAGTGGTATGCAGGCATTTATGTAAATGTATTTTCAGTTTTCTCGAGTACACACTTGGACGTGAACATTACATGTCACTACTTCCCAGGCACTGCCTCTAAAGGTGATGTTTTATGTTTACACATACAGGGTTCTATGATTTCATTCCATTCTGGAATAGTACTGAGCAATATAGGAGGGAAGAATTTCTAGGTCTGTTCCCTTATATTATGCAATATTGAAAACCTCTGTTGGGAAACATCATCATTATACATAAGTTTTTCCATAAACACACTCATATCATATGTATGTGTGTGTGTGTGTATATTTACTTATCTATATCTGTCTATATTCATACAGAGCAACAATATAGAAAACATTATTGATAGGCAGAATCAATGTAAAGAATATAAAAAGTAACTTCCATACATCTGACCTGTCTGCCTATACGCCATATCCACAATAGTACACAAATAAAGGTACACTCTGACATACATCCTGCTGCATGTTATGTGTACTAGAAAACCATTCATTCCTGCTGCTCATTTCTGTGAGTAGAAACATATAAAGCCCACAGCATCATTCAGTGCCAGGTTGATGTTAACCCTTCCTCCTTCTGGTGAGCACCAGGTCAGAGATCAACTGGCCCCATTCCAAAGGCCTTCACACAGATCTGAGAATGCTGACTTCTCTTCAGTGTTTTCATCAAGGCAGGAGATTTTCTCTTTTTTTCTATTAATGTTTGATGTAGAAACACACTCCTGTCTTTAATTTTTGCTGGCTGGAGAAATGTCTTTATAGTTATGGGGGAAAAAAAGCCTAGATCTATTTCTTAAAAAGAGACTGCCATACTGAGAGCAAATGTTAGGGTACATGGTACCTGAGCAGAAGACAACAGGCCGGAGTTAACATACACCCTAGGGCCAAAACTGGCTGTATTATGGAGGCCAGTTTTTCTGTCAAAGTCTTTGCCTGCTGCAGTTAGCCAGCTCTTCCCAGCCCTAGCTGGATGGACAGACCTTCACTGGGCTGGTTTCCTGAGCCCCTGAATTAAAAACACCTGGGTGCCAGGTAAAAAGGACTTTGTCACCAGTAGAAGGAGAATGGAGTGGGGCGTTTGGCTTCGATTAGATAAACTTGTATTTAGCTAATTGGCCCGTTGGATTCACTTGGGCTGGAGCAGCTGGCGTGAGAGATGACCACTGACCTAGTGTTTTATGGGGCTTTCTTTTGTATCAATACAGAAAGGTAGATAAGTAAACACACATATATACAGCATTATATGAATACTTCTATGTGATGTCTATGCTAAAATGCCCCAGATAAAATCGAGGTCAAAGGCTATTTTAGGTTCCAGCCCCTATAGCCCAGGAGAGTCAATTCAGCCAATTAGCTCAGCCCAGGTGAGTTCAATCAACCAGTGAGGTGATGTGGGACTGCTGAAACATCAAGACAGGCCCAGAAGGATGGAAGTGAAAAACACAGACATCCCTCAGGGAAAAGCACAGGGCCCTGAGATGCTGAGCGGGACATGACACCTTATATTGGCAGCACAGCTCACTCACTTCCTGGACTTTTGCCTAAAGGTGAAGCTTTATGTTCATATGTACAAAATTCTGTGGTTGAGCTCCATCCTTGGATGGTATTGAGCCATACAGCAGGAAAGAAAGACAACGTCTGTGCCCTTAGGATAGGCTGGAGTATTGAAACATCTGTTGAAAAATATTGAATGTATACTGAATACTTCCATAGGTATCTCAGATAATACTCCTTGCCTGTGCTTATCTGTCTACTTGTCTACATCTATATCCATGTGTGTATATATCTATCTACATTGAAACAGAGTAAATATACACAAGGTAGAAGTATTGCTAGGTATTAAAATAATAATATAAAAAGGCTTCCATACATGTAAAGACTTATGTGCTCTTTAAACTATATCTAAAATACTACACAATGAACATATACTCTGAAAGCATCCTGATGCATTCTATGTATACTAAGGAATGATTGATCTTTACTCCCCACTTCTGTGAGCAGTAAATTCACTAAGGCCATGGGAGTCATTCACTGTGAGGTCAATAATGACACTTTTCTTTTCAGTAGACACCAGGCCAGGAATGAACCAGCCATAGTTCAAAGGCTTTTGCCCAATTTATTTTATTTGGTTTTTGGGATAGAGTCTCACTCTGTCACTCAGCCTGGTCAAAGGTCATTTTATATTCCAGCACCTACAGCCCTGGTGAGTCAATTCAGCCAAATAGGTCAGCCCATCTGAGTCCAACCAGCTAATGAGGTGACTTGGGACCACTGAAGCATCACGGCTAAAGTGCAGTGGCACAGTCTTGGCTCACTGCAACCTCTGCCTCCCAGGTCAAAGCGAGCCTCTCAGGTAGCTGGGATTACAGGCACACACCATCCCGCCCGGATAATGTTTTTTTTTTATATTTTTAGTAGAGACAGAGTTTCACCATGTTGGCCAGGCTGGTCTCTAACCCCTGACCTCAAGTGATCTGCTGCCTCAGCTTCCCAAATGGCTGAGATTACAAGCATGAGCCACCGCGCCCATCTGACAAGGACACTCTTGTCTTTCAGGGTTGGTTGCTAGAGAGAGGTTTATTTGGGTAAAGAAAAAAACTCTAGGTCTGTGCCCTGAAGATAAACTGCAGCACTGAAAGCAAATGTAGGGAAACATGGTTCCTGGGCAAAAGACAACAAGGTTAGAGTCAACGCATGCCCAAGTGCCCAAAGCGGCTCTTACTGGCCAGTCCAAACATCCTGTGTGTCAAAGACTACACCCACCTGTGTCAGCCAGTTCTCAACGACCCTAGCTGCATAGCCATAAAGGTGCTGGGTAGGTTTGATGAGCTCCTGAATTAAACCAAACCTCAGTGCCAAATAACAAAGGCTTTTTTTACAGGTACAAGAATGCGAAGTGGTGCTTGGCTCAAATTGAATTCACTTTGACTGAACTAATTGTCTGATTGGCTACATATAGGATACAGGGGATAGAAACAAAAAAAGACCTCTGACCCAGTTTTCTTTTGGAGCCTTTCTTTGTAGATATTCTTACAAATAGGCAGACCCATAAACACACACACAGGATTACATGAGTATGTCTATGTAATTTGTGAGTACATCTGTGTATAGAAGCCCAAATAAAAACTAGGTCAAAGGTCCTTCCTTTTCCAGTCCCTCCCTCCAGCCCAGGTGAATCTACTCAATTAGCTCAATTAGCTGATGGGAAAGGTGAGTCCCATCAGCTAATTGGCCCAACCCAGGTGAATTCCACTCAAGAAGTGAAACTGCTTAACGAGTAAGGCAGGCCCACAGTGGCAGATGTGAGGAATGCAGGCCTACATCCAGAAGAGAATCTGGTCCCTGAAGTGTTAAGGTGGACAAATAACCTTAAGTGGAGGTTGGGCAAAGTGACTCATGCCTGTAATCCTAGCACTTTGGGAGGCTGAGGCAGGTGAATGACCTGAGATCGGGAGTTCAAGACCAAACTGACGAACATGATATAATCCTGTCTTTACTAAAAATACAAAAATTAGCCAGTTGTGGTGGTATGCACCTATAATCTCAGCTACTTGGGAGACTGAGTCTGGAGAACCACTTGAACCCGGGAGGCAGAGTTGCAGTGAGCCAAGATTGCACCACTGCACTCCAGCTTGGGTAAAAAGTGTAAAATTCTGCATCAAAAGGAAAATAAAATTAAACTGGCAGTATCGTCAGCTTATGTGCCAGGCCTTGCTCCTAAAAATAAAATTTTATGTTTACACATACAAGCTTCTATGGCTGTTTTTCATTCTAGGATGGTATTGAGCCATACAGAAGGGAAGATAGACTAAGTCTTCACCCTTAAGACAGGTAGGGTTACTGACAGTGTCTGTTGGCAAGTACCCCAATGTATATGTGCATATTTACATAGAAATACTGATATATTTCTGTGTGTATGTGTATTTATATAAATATCTACATGTATATATCTACGTATCTCTATTCATACAAGATGTAGATATAGAAGCTAGAAGTACTAATATTTTTAGGTCCTGATAGTAATATACGACATCCATCTATGTAGAGGCCTGTCTGTCCTGTAAACTATGTCTGTAAAAGTAAATAGTAACCAAACACTGTGACATGCATCTTGCCGCATTCAGTGTATTCAAAAGAGCCATTGGTCCTTGTTGCTCACTTCTGTCAGCAGAAATGCACTAAGGCATGAGAGCCATTCAGTTCTAGGTCGGTGTTGGCCTTTCTTTTTCTGATGAACACCAGGTCAGAAGTGAACCTCCCCAGCCAATGACCCTAACACAAATTCACAAATAATGGCTCCTCATTTGGGCTCCCATCAAGACAGTGGCCCTTTTTTCTATAAACATAGAACATAGAAGTACAGTTTTGTCTTCTGGTTTTTGTAGCTGGAGAAGGGTGTTTGGGGTAAGGCAAAGAAAGTCGAGGTTTGTGCCCTGAAGGTAGACTGTGGCACAAAACACAGATGTCAGGGAATGTGGTTCTCAGGCAAACAACAACCAGGCCAGAGTTAACTTGTGCTGTACTACCAAAAAAGCTCTTATTTACCAGGCCAGTGGCTTCTTCTGTCAAAGGCTACACCCAGTCACTGGTGTCAGCCAGCTCTGCTGGTATTACCTGCATAACAAGAACCCGACTCGGTGATTTGATGAGCCACTGAACTAAAATCACAAATGTCAGATAACAGTGACTTTTTCACAGACACAAAGAGAATGGGAAGTGGTATGGGTTGGACTGCATTTATTTGGTCTGAGGTAATTAGCTGATTGGATTCTTCTGGGATGGAGGGGCTATAAGTGGAAGTAATTTCTGACCTACTTTCTTTTTTTTTTTAATTTTTTATTGGATTATAGGTTTTGGGGTACATGAGCAGAGCATGCAAGACAGTTGCGTAGGTACACACATGGCAGTGTGCTTTGCTTTTCTTCTCCCCTTCACCCACATTTGGCATTTCTCCCCAGGCTATCCCTCCCCACCTCCCCCTCCCACTGGCCCTCCCCTTTTCCCCCCAATAGACCCCAGTGTTTAGTATTCCCCTTTCTGTGTCCATGTGTTCTCATTTTTCATCACCCACCTATGAGTGAGAATATGCGGTGTTTCATTTTCTGTTCTTGTGTCAGTTTGCTGAGGATGATGTTTTCCAGATTCATCCATGTCCCTACAAACGACACGAACTCATCATTTCTGATTGCTGCATAATATTCCATGGTGTATATGCGCCACATTTTTCCAATCCAGTCTATTATCAATGGGCATTTTGGTTGATTCCAGGTCTTTGCTATTGTAAACAGTGCTGCAATGAACATTCGTGTACATGTGTCCTTATAGTAGAACGATTTATAGTCTTTTGGATATATACCCAGTAATGGGATTGCTGGGTCAAATGGAATTTCTATTTCTAAGGCCTTGAGGAATCGCCACACTGTCTTCCACAACGGTTGAACTAATTTACACTCCCACCAACAGTGTAAAAGTGTTCCTTTTTCTCCACATCCTCTCCAGCATCTGTTGTCTCCAGATTTTTTAATGATCGCCATTCTAACTGGCGTGAGATGGTATCTCAATGTGGTTTTGATTTGCATCTCTCTGATGACCAGTGACGATGAGCATTTTTTCATATGCTTGTTGGCCTCATATATGTCTTCTTTCGTAAAGTGTCTGTTCATATCCTTTGCCCACTTTTGAATGGGCTTGTTTGTTTTTTTCCTGTAAATCTGCTTGAGTTGTTTGTAAATTCTGGATATCAGCCCTTTGTCAGATGGGTAGACTGCGAAAATTTTTTCCCATTCTGTTGGTTGCCGATCCACTCTAGTGACTGTTTCTTTTGCCGTGCAGAAGCTGTGGAGTTTCATTAGGTCCCACTTGTCTATTTTGGCTTTTGTTGCCAATGCTCTTGGTGTTTTGTTCATGAAGTCCTTGCCTACTCCTATGTCCTGGATAGTTTTGCCTAGATATCCTTCTAGGGTTTTAATGGTGCCAGGTCTTATGTTTAAGTCTTTAATCCATCTGGAGTTAATTTTAGTGTAAGGTGTCAGGAAGGGGTCCAGTTTCTGCTTTCTGCACATGGCTAGCCAGTTTTCCCAACACCATTTGTTAAACATGGAATCCTTGCCCCATTGCTTGTTTTTGTCAGGTTTATCAAAGATTGTATAGTTGTATGTATGTTGTGTTGCCTCCGGTGCCTCTGTTTTGTTCCATTGGTCTATATCTCTGTTTTGGTACCAGTACCATGCTGTTTTGATTACTGTAGCCTTGTAGTATAGTTTGAAATCCGGTAGTGTGATGCCCCCCGCTGTGTTCTTTTTGCTTAGAATTGACTTGGCTATGCGGGCTCTCTTTTGGTTCCATATGAAGTTCATGGTGGTTTTCTCCAGTTCTGTGAAGAAAGTCGATGGTAGCTTGATGGGGATAGCATTGATTCTGTAAATTACTTTGGGCAGTATAGCCATTTTCACGATATTAATTCTTCCTAACCATGAACATGGAATGTTTCTCCATCTGTTTGTGTCCTCTCTGATTTCGTTGAGCAGTGGTTTGTAGTTCTCCTTGAAGAGGTCCCTTACGTTCCTTGTGAGTTGTATTCCAAGGTATTTTATTCTTTTTGTAGCAATTGCGAATGGCAGTTCGCTCTTGATTTGGCTTTCTTTAAGTCTGTTGTTGGTGTAGACGAATGCTTGTGATTTTTGCACATTGATTTTATATCCTGAGACTTTGCTGAAGTTGTTTATCAGTTTCAGGAGTTTTTGGGCTGAGGCGATGGGGTCTTCTAGGTATACTATCATGTCGTCTGCAAATAGAGACAATTTGGCTTCCACCTTTCCTATTTGAATACCCTTTATTTCTTTTTCTTGCCTGATTGCTCTGGCTAGAACTTCCAGTACTATGTTGAATAGGAGTGGTGAGAGAGGGCATCCTTGTCTAGTACCAGATTTCAAAGGGAATGCTTCCAGTTTTTGCCCATTCAGTATGATATTGGCTGTTGGTTTGTCATAAATAGCTTTTATTACTTTGAGATACGTTCCATCGATACCGAGTTTATTGAGGGTTTTTAGCATAAAGGGCTGTTGAATTTTGTCAAATGCCTTCTCTGCATCAATTGAGATAATCATGTGGTTTTTGTTTTTGGTTCTGTTTATGTGGTGAATTACGTTGATAGACTTGCGTATGTTGAACCAGCCTTGCATCCCCGGGATGAATCCTACTTGATCATGATGAATAAGTTTTTTGATTTGCTGTTGCAATCGGCTTGCCAATATTTTATTGAAGATTTTTGCATCTATGTTCATCATGGATATTGGCCTGAAGTTTTCTTTTCTCGTTGGGTCTCTGCCGGGTTTTGGTATCAGGATGATGTTGGTCTCATAAAATGATTTGGGAAGGATTCCCTCTTTTTGGATTGTTTGAAATAGTTTTAGAAGGAATGGTACCAGCTCCTCCTTGTGTGTCTGGTAGAATTCGGCTGTGAACCCATCTGGACCTGGGCTTTTTTTGTGAGGTAGGCTCTTAATTGCTGCCTCAACTTCAGACCTTGTTATTGGTCTATTCATAGTTTCAGCTTCCTCCTGGTTTAGGCTTGGGAGGACACAGGAGTCCAGGAATTTATCCATTTCTTCCAGGTTTACTAGTTTATGTGCATAGAGTTGTTTGTAATATTCTCTGATGATGGTTTGAATTTCTGTGGAATCTGTGGTGATTTCCCCTTTATCATTTTTTATTGCATCTATTTGGTTGTTCTCTCTTTTCTTTTTAATCAATCTGGCTAGTGGTCTGTCTATTTTGTTGATCTTTTCAAAAAACCAGCTCTTGGATTTATTGATTTTTTGAAGGGTTTTTCGTGTCTCAATCTCCTTCAGCTCAGCTCTGATCTTAGTAATTTCTTGTCTTCTGCTGGGTTTTGAGTTTTTTTGATCTTGCTCCTCTAGCTCTTTCAATTTTGACGATAGGGTGTCAATTTTGGATCTCTCCATTCTCCTCATATGGGCACTTATTGCTATATACTTTCCTCTAGAGACTGCTTTAAATGTGTCCTAGAGGTTCTGGCACGTTGTGTCTTCATTCTCATTGGTTTCGAAGAACTTCTTTATTTCTGCCTTCATTTCGTTGTTTACCCAGTCAACATTCAAGAGCCAGTTGTTCAGTTTCCATGAAGCTGTGCGGTTCTGGGTTGGTTTCTGAATTCTGAGTTCTAACTTGATTGCACTATGGTCTGAGAGGCTGTTTGTTATGATTTCAGTTGTTTTGCATTTGTTGAGCAGTGCTTTACTTCCAATTATGTGGTCAATTTTAGAGTAGGTGTGATGTGGTGCTGAGAAGAATGTGTATTCTGTGGATTTGGGGTGGAGAGTTCTGTAAATGTCCACCAGGTTTGCTTGCTCCAGGTCTGAGTTCAAGCCCTGGGTATCCTTGTTGATTTTCTGTCTGGTTGATCTGTCTAGTATTGACAGTGGAGTGTTAAAGTCTCCCACTATTATTGTGTGGGAGTCTAAGTCCTTCTGTAAGTCATTAAGAACTTGCCTTATGTATCTGGGTGCTCCTGTGTTGGGTCCATATATGTTTAGGATCGTTAGCTCTTCTTGTTGTATCGATCCTTTTACCATTATGTAATGGCCTTCTTTGTCTCTTTTGATCTTTGTTGCTTTAAAGTCTATTTTATCAGAGATGAGAATTGCAACTCCTGCTTTTCTTTGCTTTCCATTAGCTTGGTAAATCTTCCTCCATCCCTGTATTTTGAGCCTTTGTGTATCCTTGCATGTGAGATGGGTTTCCTGGATACAGCACACTGATGGGTTTTGGATTTTTATCCAATTTGCCAGTCTGTGTCTTTTGATTGGTGCATTTAGTCCATTTACATTTAGGGTTAATATTGTTATGTGTGAATTTGATACTGCCATTTTGATTCTAAGTGGCTGTTTTGCCTGTTAGTTGTTGTAGATTCTTCATTATGTTGAAGCTCTTTAGCATTCAGTGTGATTTTGGAATGGCTGGTACTGATTGATCCTTTCTATGTGTAGTGCCTCTTTTAGGAGCTCTTGTAAAGCAGGCCTGGTGGTGACAAAATCTCTGAGTACTTGCTTGTTCGCAAAGGATTTTATTCTTCCTTCACTTCTGAAGCTCAGTTTGGCTGGATATGAAATTCTGGGTTGAAAGTTCTTTTCTTTAAGAATGTTGAATATTGGCCCCCACTCTCTTCTGGCTTGTAGTGTTTCTGCCGAGAGATCTGCTGTGAGTCTGATGGGCTTCCCTTTGTGGGTGACCCGACCTTTCTCTCTGGCTGCCCTTAGTTTTCTCTCCTTTATTTCAACCCTGTTGAATCTGACGATTATGTGCCTTGGGGTTGCTCTTCTTGCGGAATATCTTTGTGGTGTTCTCTGTATTTCCTGCAATTGAGTGTTGGCTTGTCTTGCTAGGTGGGGGAAATTTTCCTGGATGATGTCCTGAAGAGTATTTTCCAGCTGGGATTCATTCTCTTCGTCCCCTTCTGGTACACCTGTCAAACGTAGGTTAGGTCTTTTCACATAGTCCCACATTTCTTGGAGACTTTGTTCATTCCTTTTTGTGCTTTTTTCTCTGATCTTGGTTTCTCGTTTTATTTCATTGAGTTGGTCTTCGACTTCAGATATTCTTTCTTCTGCTTGGTCAATTCGGCTATTGAAACTTGCGTTTGCTTCGCGAAGTTCTCGTATTGTGTTTTTCAGCTCCTTTAATTCATTCATATTCCTCTCTAAGGTATCCATTCTTGTTATCATTTCCTCGGATCTTTTTTCAAATCTTTTTTCAAGGTTCTTAGTTTCTTTGCATTGATTTAATACATGATCTTTTAGCTCACAAAAGTTTCTCAGTATCCATCTTCTGAAGTCTAATTCCGTCATTTCGTCACAGTCATTCTCCGTCCAGCTTTGTTCCCTTGCTGGTGAGGAGTCTTGGTCCTTTCTAGGAGGTGATGTGTTCTGGTTTCGGGTGTTTTCCTCCTTTTTGCGCTGGTTTCTTCCCATCTTTGTGGATTTGTCCGCTGGTCGTCTGCGTAGTTGCTGACTTTTCGTTTGGGTCTCTGAGTGGACACCCAGAATGTTGATGATGAAGTATTTCTGTTGCTTGGTTTTCCTTCTACCAGTCTAGCCCCTTCGCTGTATGACTGTTGAGGTCCGCTCCAGACCCTGCTTGTCTGGGGTGCACCTCTAGTAGCCGTGGCACAGCGAGGGATGCTACCAGTTTCTTTTTCTGCTCTCTTTGTCCCAGGATGATGCCTGCCTAATGACAGTCTTTTGGATTTAGAGGGGTCAGGGAGGAGACAGTTTGTACTTTATAGGGCTTTAATTGCTGAGCTGTGCACTCTGTTGTTCATTCAGGGCTGTTAGGCTGCTATGTTTGATTCTTCTGCAACACAGCTCATTAAACAACCCTTTTTTTTTTTCTCAAATGCTCTGTGTTGAGGGGTTTGGGCTTTATTTTTGGATGTCCGATCGGGTGTCCTGCCCAGCTCAAAGGCAGACTAGCCACTGTTTGGCTGCCGAGGCTCCGCCCTGCTGTTGTGTGATTCGCGCTGTTCCTGCCGGCTCTGCTGTGGTCTCCGCCACGCCCTGCGGCGGAGTCTCTTCGTTGTAGCGTGTTGCCTCAGCAACGGCAGGCTGCGTCAGCAGTGGGCGTGTATCTCAGTAGGGATGGGTTGCCTCAGCAATGGCTGGCTGCGTCAGCAGTGGGCGTGTATCTCAGTTGGGGCGGGTTGCCTCGGCAACGGCTGGCTGCCTCAGCAGTGGGCGTGTATATCAGTTGGGGCAGGTTGCCTCCGTAGTGGTGGACGCCCCTCCCCCACAGAGCGTCTCGGACCGTCTGCCCGGGATAGTTTGAAATCGCGGTTTTGTTCGTCCCACTGGGTATCCCAAGCGATCTGTCCCTGCAATCCCCTGGGCTGGGCTACTGTGCAAGTCTCCTTCAGTCTCAAGTCCAGCCCTCTCAAGTCTCAGGTTGCCAGTTCAACAAGGCACCCGGACAAGCGCGCCCTGTGGGGATTGCTGGGTAGGGCCGGCCGCCGCCGCCCCGGCTGCCGGCTTCGCCAGGCAGACCTACTGCCTTGCGTCCCGTGTCTTTTTATACTTGGGAGTTTCCCCGTTCTGTGGGCAACAAAGATCAGTCTGGAAATGCAGCACTGACTCACCGTTTGCGGATTCAACGCGGGCTCCAATCCTGGGTTGTTCTCACAGCGCCATCTTGAGTCCCCTCTCCCGAAACTCCGTCTTTAAAAAAAAACGAGACTTTTTCTTAATAAATAATTCAATAAATGAAAATACGATGTCAAAGTATAGAACTTTGCGAGAGCTCTTGAACATTTAAGCAACGTGTGTCTATCTTTTCCAAAAGGTGAATAGAACAATGTTATCAGAAAAGCATGGAGAGCATATGTCAGTGTACCAGCTACAGTAATGGCACAAGGAAGGTTTAAATTGTTATTAATGTAACACCTAAATAGCATCATGTTATTTTCATTTGTATTTTTGAATTACATATTAGTGAACTACAATATTTTTCTATTTTTTCTTCATAGGTGTATCTTTGACAACATTTTAAAAACTTGTGTTCATTATCAATATTTTTATTTTTTTCTTTTGGAATTTTAGAGCCTATTTTCAAAAAAATATTTTATAACATATTTTTCTCTACATTTTTGCGAGAAGATAAGTTTTTGACACTTTCATTTTGCATTTAAATATTAATTTTTATATTCGGAACCATTTTAATGGTCTCAAATCTGATTGCATTATTTCTTCATTGCTTCTACACTTGGCATCTCTTTCAAAAAATTTCCACTTTTACTAAACAATTCTTTACAGCTGTTTTGTTATGTTAGCATAGAATGTGAAGTGCAATTCTGAATTGACTTTTATAGCAGGTACTGACATAACTTACACAATACTGTAGTTGAATAATATTTTCCCATTGGTTTTTGCTGTATTGTTTGTTACTAACACTTGCTTATATACCACCGAGCCTATTTCTAGATCATCTACTCTTATCTTTCTATGTGTCCTTACATCAGCCCCAGGATCTGATATTTATATCGTGATACTATATTTAATACGCAGATGGTTACCCTCAAAATGCTACTTTAAATACATTGCCTTGGTATTCTCATCAGGTATTTTTTCCTTACATATTAAAATGTTCAAATTGTACTGTATTTGTGTGATTTTACACAGAATTAACCATGAATGTTTAACATTTTCAAAATTAATGGCCTCATATTATTGTTATTCTGCATAAATATAATTTTGCCAGATGAAAGTAGAAATAAGGAACTCTATGCAAAGGTAATGACAAAAAAAGGTAGGAAGAAATCAGGCTTTGAAAATTACATTGTTTGGCTGAATATTATATATAGATACTAAAAACAAAATGAAATAAAATTGGAAAAAGCCAGGGTCACATAATGAAGGACTTTCAGTGTTAAGCAGAGTATATTGTAACTAGTCAATCGGCAGTAGGGAGGCACCGATGTTTCTGAGCAGCACAAATCCCACTTAGAATGTCAAAAATAGGTCTTTTGAAATAGGGCAGCCCTGCATAGGATGTGCTAGAGTGCAGAGGCAGATGCCTGAGTTGATAGATCACAGCAAGAAATTCTCAAACCTATTTCAGCAACACTGATGTTAGTTAACATTTCCTTTTAATTTTATCTATTATAGATGTATGTGGAACATACATGCTTTTATCAAAATCTTGGAGTCTCTCAGCCAACTTTGAAACAATTTCTGTAAAATTATTTACTGCAGGAAAAAAGTAATCTGAAATAGAAATTGGGATTATCAAATGCTTAAAGAAAATAATTTCTAATGGCATTGTTCCATAGTTCAAGAAAAGAAATAATAGAGAAGCCATCTTCTTTTATGTTTTACAAGGTATTTATATTATCATAAGACGTGAGCACCAATTAATAGGCAAAATGCATTTATAGACATAAACAGAATATTGGACCACTTGAAATAGCAATCAATAATAAATTACCTCAGATAGCTCATTGTTCTTTAGAGTTTAATGGAAACATACAAATATAAGCTTTAAAGAGGAAGGGGAGCATACTAAATGATACACTGTGTGTTTTTTCCTTGTGGTTGTTTCACAGAAATAGTGTAGATTTTGTCTGCATACTTTCTTGAAGGTACAGACAGCATAACTTTTTTAATCAAAAGGAAGCACTGTGGAACTGGCTAGGTCAAACACCATCTCTCCTACAATCTGGGCCACAATAACGTAATATTTAAATGTCATATCATAAAATTTTTTCACCAACTCATATGCTGCATATACACTGTGATCTAGTGAATAGCTGCTAAATTTATTTGCTTCCTGTAAAACAATAAAAACATATCTCTTACCAGTTAATTTACAATAAAATAATTAGTACCATATTTACTCCTAATGTCAGTAAGATTGGTCAGTGATGAATCAAGGAAAGTATTTAAGCATCTCAATGACTGACTTGCTAAAGGGTAAATATTATAATCTGTAAACATACCCCAGGCTTGTATCAATTAAAATATGTGTGTATAATACAAATCACATCATTTAAAAAATATGTGGAGAGACCTAACAGGCTTGTCTTTATGAATACAGGAGACATGAAATGTTTTTAAAAATTTGAAGAAAAAGACAAGACAATGTTTCATTTGAGTGAAAACAATTTAAGAAGAAAGAATTGTTAGAGGCAAATAAATAAGCATTACACAATTTTATACAGGAGAAGACACAAAATTGTATAGTCACTGAAATTTCATGGATAAATGACTGACAAGCAGTGAGCTGAAGACTGGAGAGTCTGAGTGGTGAGGGGTGCAGTAGTGGATTCAAAATCTCACAAAGGAGAGAGAGAAAAAAGGCTGAGAGAGGCATAAGAAAAACCAAGACTGTACATAGATAGAAGGAAAAACTTTTCAAACTGTGAATTGCTGGTTTATGATCTTAGATCATTTTTAAAATGCTTAGATTTTCATTATTAATATTAAAAAACACTTTATATAGTGATGTGTTGAAGACACTGGGATTCTACAATTAGCCCCTATGGGTTAAAATCTAGGCATCAGGACTTATTACCAAAAATTTCGTGTGGTCACTTGACTTTTCTTTGTTGTAGTTTTCCCACAAATAAGAAGTAGATAATATTAATAGTTATCCTCACTATCATCCCCCATATAACTCTGCCTAACTTCCTACCTCAGAGGTAGGAGATTGATGATTTCCAGTCTGAAAAAAACAGCCATGAGAAAAGACTTGCAGACACTCTGTCCACTGTAAATCCCCAAATGTATTTACTGTATTTAGAATTGAGCTCAATCTCTTATTATTGCAATATTCCCATTGGCAAGGTTTTGAATAAAGTCTTTCTTGCCATTTTGGTAAGTGTCAGAATGTTTTTTCTTTAAAACATAAAATTAAAAAACAAAGAAGTATCAGTTTAAACATTTTATAATTATGGAAGTAAGTAGTAGAAAAAACTAATCAGGAAAGTTGGAAGAGCTTTTATCTGATGAACAGAAGTTAGGGGTGAGATGAACATGGAAGTGAGATGAGAAAACACTGTTTTTACTTATAAACCAAGGGTGTTATAGAACTTCTCGACATCTTATAGACTATGTACCCATGTTACTTGAAGAAAATTAAAGCTAAAAAAAATACTATCAACAACAGAAGAAAATGAATCACGACTTTTTCATGTGTACTATCTATTATAACATTTGTCATTTGTTTAATGACTTATTTTTTTAATGATTGGATATACAGTAAGAGATGAATATCCAAATATAATGATTAATTTTTAATGATAATATGGGGAAATACTGATAGATTTTGAATGATAGTGAGGACAGTGGATTCAAGAACAATTCCTACATTTCTAGTTAACCTGTTGGTCCTATAGTAATTTTACAACTCTAATACTGGAGGGAGAGGGAGAAACATCTTTTAAAATGCAGTGCCAACAAATGAAACAGAAAATATGCTTAAGAGAGTGCATGAAAATTTACCTTTGTAGACATGAGTATTGATGCCAACTCATACTTCAATCTAGGGTAGGAATATGAGATAAGGGAGCTTATCCTATGTGGTAGTAGCACCATCAGCCATTGAGACTTCTCCCTCTCCTTTCAAATTCCTCTAATGTTTAAGTCTAATTTTTTTGGATAAGAATTAGAGTCATCATTTTTGGGTCAGAGTTAGTAGTTTATTTAGAATAGATTCTTAAATAATCAGAAATAATATACTGACAGATTTATCCAATTTTTAGTATACTGTCTTCTGCCTAAAACAATTTCAAGTCTTTAGAAGAACACCTCAAAATCTTCTCCAGATCCCAATTTGCTAATCCTTTAAGAAATGAAATAGCATAATTATTTCATAATAATTTGTTCTTCAAGTATAGATTACATATCCTTTAAACTAAACTCAATTTTTACTGTTTATAAATATAATTTTTAAACATAGAACCTTAGACATGGAGTGCAAAATAACAAGAATATTAATTCTAATCACAAAATATCTGCTTTTTAAAGACTATTTTGTGTAGGAGTGACTATATTATAAGTCATTTTTTTAAAGTTTGTGAGGTTGGAAAACATTTTCCTTAAGATTATTTTCTTCTATTCAACATCTTTATTTGTTGTACATGAGAGAGTGAAAAGAAGCAAACATTTTTCAGATAATTTGGACATAAGTTTTGTCCTTAATAATATAAATTATTTGTGCTGTTTAAGTAAACAATCCCAGTCTACTGAGATACTTATTCTCCCTTCCCTGCTTGTGAGGATTCAACCAATGTTGGGTGTCCTGCAGATTTAACTTTGAGATACACAGCAATATTTCATTTGTGAACCCAATTATGCCTTTTCTTTATCAGATTTTAGAGCATTTGGAAAGTTAATGATTAACATAAGAGTTGAAAGAAAATACTCTTTTACTTTCAAAACAATCCTACATTGAATTCAGTGGGCAGTTTTATTTGATTCTTCACCTAGACATGCCACTGAACTTGGGGGAAGGACTTTTTTTTTTAGTTCAGCTTTCATAAGAAGATTTGCCTTCAAACTTTTCATCAGGGCTTTGCAGCTACAAGAATAAAAAAAAAGAGAATACATATAAATCAGATGTATTAAAAGTAAATAACTAAACCATAATTCAGCCAAAACAAGGGATGATAGCCACACATCAGCAATTATTAAGAATTACAATAATGAGTTTCTGACAATATGGAAAATTCATGTTTTTATGTATAGGTACAACTATATTATTAAAATAAATGCATGAACACATAGGATGAAAATACAACTATATTATTAAATGCATGAATCACATAGGATGTTACTACTAATTAATAACAAGATACTGTCTTTAGATGAATGGTTATATCATATTATTTTTTGGTCCATTTTGCTGAACTGAAAGAGACAGCTCTAAAAAATATTTATCCTTGAGACACTCCCTGGTTACAGAGATAAACTACAACTCCTAACCTAATCATGGAAACAAAGCCTTATGGAACTGTGCCATAGTTCCATAGAACATTTTCTACCTCAAGCTTTCTTCTCCAGTTCATTTCACTAAAACCCTGGAAGAAAAAATTTTATGTGAAAATTATATTTTTGTCTCCATTGAATAATACATAAAAATTATGGAGAAACTAACGTTTCCTTCTTCCTTTTGGGAAGTCCTAGGTTTGAAATGCCCTGGATTTGAGCCACATTACCCCTCAGGGACTAGCCCTGAAAAAGACCACATTGTAGACAGCTGCGGCAATGCGCAGTCACTACTCAACCTTTCTCTCTCACTCAAATCCGGGATCCTGAAGTAATCAGAAATAGATTCTTGTCAATTGGTCTTACTGGCATAAATGTTAGAGATCAGAATACATTTTAAAAGAGCTTCAGTGATAGTATGTGGTACTTCCAAAGTTTTCAAAACCTAAAGACTAGACAGGCAGAATAACAACTTGTTTGTTCATTTGTTTGTTTGTTTTGAGACAGAGTGTTGTTCTGTCACCCAGGCTGAAGTGCAGTGGCTCAATCTCAACTCACTGAAACCTCTACTTGTTGGGTTCAAGCGATTCTCCTGCCACAGCCTCCCCAGTAGCTGGGACTACAGGTGTGCCCCATGACACTTGGCTAATTTTTTTGTATTTTTAGTAGAGATGGGGTTTCGCCATGTTGGCCAAGCTAGTCCGGAACTCCTGATCTCCGATGATCCATCCACTTTGGCCTCCCAAAGTGCTGGAAATACAAGTGTGAGCCACTATACCCAGCCAGAATAACAACCTTCTAAAGAAGTCTTTCTTTTTCTCTCTTTACAGGATTTGGGAGACATCGTGGCAAGGTATGTTTTTTTTCCCATCATTGCAAGCTAAAGCACAAGGCATGCTATGAAAAACATCAAGCAGTTTCCAACAAAGTGAAAACATAATTTGTTAACAACATAATGTACCAGTGTGATTGTGTGTATGTGTGTGTACTCATGTGTTTGTGTGTTATGTTGAATATGTTTTCTTTTTTTTTTTTTAAGCAGACAACCAAACTTTATTCAGAAAAGCATACAAGGAATCAGCACTAAATAATGAGAAACATTGGTCCCCACTCCCCAGCCACCCTCATTCTTCCCAAACCCACTCTCTCTTTTGGCTTCTATAGAACACTGCAGAAATCCTGTTCCTGAGTCTGCAAATGGCCCCAGACCAGGATGGGAGCTGCCCAGAGTGGTCTTGGGCTGGACTGAGTCCTGGCATCCAAAGAGGGAGGCTTATGTGACTGCCTCCACTATCCAAAAGTTCTGGGTGCAGGTCAGCTGGCCACCCCTATGGCACAGGGCCTTGAGGGAGGGTGAGTGTGGTGGTGGTCTTACACGTCCTTCTCATACCTGGCAGACAAAGGGAGCACAGAGCTGCTGGAAGCCCAGTGGGAAGGCACATCTAAGAGCAGTGAGCTCTGGAATGCTACAGGCATGTGTGGATAACTGCAGCTCCATGGCGGCCAAGGAGATATCTGCGCCTGAGTAAGGTCACCTGACCACAGACAGCACCAGGGGCTGGGGGGCTAAGACGGAGATCTTGAGAAGGCTGGACCTGAGCTAAAGTTGTAACTTAGATGGTGATCTGAATAAGGAAAAAAAGAATAAAGGCTGGAAGTCAAACCCATTGTTTAGGGTACAGAAGTATACAGCTAAGTTCCAGGTGTCCAGACCATAGCACAAGGAGAACAGGAATTCTCTTGAGTTAAGGCAAAATCAATCTTCACCCATCTGGGATCTTCCATTGCATGATGTGGAAAGGAAACTACTAGGCAGAGGTCATTTCTCTCCCCACCTCCTGCTACTGCCAGTGAAGACTCTGAAAGCTTCTGCAGGCCCAGGCCAGAATGGTGTTGCCAGCCCACAGTGGCGGGCCCTGGGAACGGTCGGTGTGACCAGCTCTGGTATTCTCTGTGGCCCCAGCAACATGGAAGCCTTACAGGCCCAGCCAGCAGGTCACCCCAGCGCCAGAGAGTGGTTCTTCTCTTTGGTAAGCGAGACCCACCCTGCCAGCTACTGCAGGTCAGCGCCAGGATCTCTTGCAGGTGACTTTCCTTTAGACTGGGAAAACCATCCGAATAACTTTGGCTTCATTTCTCCAACAACGTCAAGGAATGTTCATATTCCCCAGTTCAGGTCTCTGGCTAGGGGCAGCAATCTCCTTCCTCACTGGGGTGGGTCCCCTCCTCTGCTAGAGAAATTCCCTGGAGAAGAGAAAGAGAAGGAGCTCCCCAAATGTTCAAACAGAACACAACCAATGGGTTGAGCCCTTAGGCATGAATGAGAACCCAGCCAGCACAGGGCTGCTGGGAACCTCCAGGCAGGAATACTGCTCCAGGCCAGGAGCAGCTAATACAGTAAACTAAATTAATTCTGTAACAGCGAAACTTCTCAGAGTCTTTGAAAAGCTAATGAGCATCTCCAAGAAGGGGAGTCAGCACCGTTGACAAACCAACTTGGCCTTGAAATCCTCTTTTCGAGAGGCGGCTCCTGAGCCAGGGGTCCTGATTCACCCACCCTTTTAATGCAAACAGCGCTGGGCTGCGAGTCCGGATTCTAATCTTACTCTGGCTGTTCCCAAGAGCAGGCTCTGGGTCCCCATCTGTAAAAAGGGGTGGGATTCACCTTAATATTCCACCATGGTTGTGGGACTCCTAATGCAAACAGATATGGGGAGAGATGAGAGGGGCAGCAAGCAGGTAAGGAAGGCTGGGAAGATACTTGTGTCACGGAGAGGCCAGGACAGTTAGCAGGTGTTTGGGACTGGCTGCAAAAAACTTGAAGGACAAACGCGGAGTAGGCAGAGGCAAGAGGAGACTTCCCAAGAGTAAGGGTGCAGCCCACCGGCTCCTCTTATCCGTCCCCACCTTGGGGGATGGGCCCCGCCCCCACATCCCGCCACCGAGAGACAGGCTGGAAGGGGCTTCGCAGGACGCTCGCACAATCCCAAGCTAAAAACAAACTCGTCGGTCATCCCCGGATCAGCCAAGGCCTGTCCTCAGCTCCGCCCACAGCCCAGCTCCTGCGTTTTACAGCACGGGAGGCTGGATGAGGGGCCAGGGAAGTGGGTGCGCTTCTGACCACGGGGTGGGAGGGAAGGGGGCAGCCAGAAGCCTGGCTCCAATTTGAGAGCCTTCCCCGGATCTACGCGGCGCCTGTCCACGTCTTAGTCTCAGCAGGGAAGGGAATTGGAACTGCGAGGTTTGGCGTCGGGCGGCTAGTCTGCTAGGGTGTGTCCGCCCCTTGGATCGCAGCCCTGCGCTGGTGCCTGGAAACTGCGTGTCCGGCGTGGCGTTCGGGATTCCGGGCGGTGGCGACGGCGACGATGCAGTGGGGCGTGAGCTGCGCGTCAGGGTTCCTGGGAGCGGGCGACAGTGGAAACGCTGGCGGGTAGGGGGAGGGTGCCAGGACGCACCCGCGCGGGGCGGCGGCAGGAACCGGGGGCGCTGGTCTCCCGGGGTTCCTCCTCCCCGATCCGGGCCGCGGCGGGCGCGGGCGGCCTCACACCGCCTCCTGCTGACCCTTGAGCGAGGGCCGCAGCCATAGAGCGCCGAGAGCAGATAGAAGCCGTGGCAGACTCGCCGCAGACGGCGGCCGCCAAGAAGGCGTGGTAGGCGCAGGGCAGCGGGGAATCCTTGAGGTCGCAGTCGCTGTGGCGCTGCATCTGGTCGCTCAAGATGCTGGTTGTGGCGCCGAAGAGCGTCGTGCGCCACGTTGACCAGGAGCCAGCGCGAGCCCAGCACGGGGACCAGCTCGTGCTTGCCCAGCAGCACGAGGAAGTAGAGGCCCAGCGTGAGCATCCAGAAGAGCACGGACACTAAGAGCGCGAAGTGCACGGGGTCCTGGTACTTCCTTGAAGCGATAGTGATAAAGAGGCGGCGCCGGCCAGCAGCTGCAGCACCCGCAGCACGCCCAGCGGACTGCGCAGGAAGGGTCGCTGCAGGCGCACCACGCCGCGGGCCACAATCCCCTGGGGCGGGGGCGGCGGGAGCATGGCCCCAGGGTGCGGCGGCGGCGGCCGCGGCAGCGCCCCAAGCAGCTGAATGGCTGCGCCTTGCTCGTCGGGGCGGCCAGGCCCAGGTGCCCGCTGCGCCCGCCTCAGCCTCCTCGCCTTGCTCCCCTCCTAGCCCTCTCTTCCTTTCCTCCTCCAAGTATGTTTTCTTATGTCCTCTATCAGATATTACTTTTGTTACTTTCCAAAGTGACTCGGGGGTAATGTTTTGAAGAGTTCAATGCAGAAGTTGCTAGGTATAGGTGCCTAATTTTAGGATACAGAATCATAATTAGAGACAAATGAACTATTTGGTGGCAGATAGGGAGAGAGGTAATTATCTTTCAGTGGAAGTAGGTTAGAAATGGAGTGAATCCTTAGAAAGATTCCCTAAGAGAGCCAGGAACCTATCCTAGGATTGTGGAGTTACATTACAATATCAGAAGTGGGTTTGCATGAAGCATTTCCTTTTGGAAACTATTTCTTAAACACAGACACCAGAAAGGTTAACCAACTGCACCTGCTTCCTTGCAGAAGCGAGCCTGTGCTGCTGCGCATGCCCCAGCCTGTGAATCCAGCGCTCATTGCAGGGCCCATCACTGGACTGGTGCACATTCTCAACCGCTTCCGAGGTGAGTGTCATCCTCTTGCTGGGACCAACATGTAATGTCTTCAAGTATGGTTTCTATGAGCAGTTTTCCTAGTGTAATGATCTTTCACCTGGAAGAAAATAGTCTGTGAATAGGTCTTTATATTTATAGTTTCACTATCATCAGACCAATAATAAAAGCTGGTGAAATGTAATAAGGATCAGCCATAGAACAAATTTCTTAGAAAAAAATAAAACATGCAGAATGGCTCCTTAGGACTTAGAAACATTCTCTGACACAATTTCATGTATACAAGTATTACATGAGGTAAACAGAACTGAGTTAATTCAGGACATTTCAATTTCAAATTAAGTGTCGTTAATGATTGTGATTTGGGTGACAGTGTTTATTTTTAAGTACATTTCAGGTGAAGTTTCATAGCATTTGTAATTTTAATCGTGCATTTTAATCAACCAAAATGTACATGAGTAACTTAAATAACAATGCAAATCTGAGGATCTGTGAACAAAGGAAAGTGATTTGGCGGTTGATGAGTCCTTAGAACTCCAGGATAGATCATGATCAATCAGGCAGATAAAAGAAGTCTGTGCTGAAATCTGGCATGAAAGTCAGATAATTCTTGCAAGGAATCTGCACTTTTCAGAAGGCAGATTCAGAGTTTCATTAAATATGAATTTGCTAGCTTAAGTGGCAGATTATATTCTGGCAAAGTGATAACTTATTTAGGTATAAGAATGGCTCCCCACCTCATCTCCTGTCCCCAGCCTCCTGCTCTGCCCTGCCAGAGAAGAGGCAATGGACATACATTTTATTTCTATGGACGTGGCTGCAGTCCAAGAGCTTCCAGTTTTTCAGTTGTAATAAAAAGTAGCTAACTAGACGTAGGCATGACAATCCTCCCCTTCACATTTTTGAATTTATAGAAACTGTGGTCATTGCAGTTTAGCTATTTACTTGTGTAGATTTCCTAACACCCTCTGATCCCAACATTTTTCCAGACAAAAGTTGCCTTTTAATCTTGACCTGTGTTTTCTAGTGAGAGTCTCTTTCTTTTTTTAAAAATTTTTTATTGCATTTTAGGTTTTGGGGTACATGTGCAGAACGTGCAAGACAGTTGCATAGGTACACACATGGCAGTGTGTTTTGCTTCCTTTCTCCCCTTCACCCACATTTGGCATTTCTCCCCAGGCTATCCCTCCCCAGCTCCCCCCCCTTACTGGCCCTCCCCTTTTCCCCCCAATAGACCCCAGTGTTTAGTATTCCCCACCCTGTGTCCATGTGTCCTTATTTTTCATCACCCACCTATGAGTGAGAATATGCAGTATTTCATTTTCTGTTCTTGTGTCAGTTTGCTGAGAATGATGTTCTGCAGATTCATCCATGTAGCTACAAACAACACAAACTCATCATTTCTGATTGCTGCATAATATTCCATGGTGTATATGTGCCACATTTTCCCAATCCAGTCTATCATCGATGGGCATTTGGGTTGGTTCCAGGTCTTTGCTATTGTAAACAGTGCTGCAATGAACATTCGTGTGCATGTGTCCTTATACTACAACGATTTATAGTCCTTTGGATATATACACATTAATGGGATTGCTGGGTCAAATGGAATTTCTATTTCTAAGGCCTTGAGGAATCGCCACACTGTCTTCCACAATGGTTGAACTAATTTACACTCCCACCAACAGTGTAAAAGTGTTCCTTTTTCTCCACATCCTCTCCAGCATCTGTTGTCTCCAGATTTTTTAATGATCGCTATTCTAACTGGCGTGAGATGGTATCTCAATGTGGTTTTGATTTGCATCTCTCTGATGACCAGTGATGATGAGCATTTTTTCATGTGATTGTTGGCCTCACATATGTCTTCTTTCGTAAAGTGTCTGTTCATATCCTTTGCCCACTTTTGAATGGGCTTGTTTGTTTTTTTCCTGTAAATCTGTTTGAGTTCTTTGTAAATTCTGGATATCAGCCCTTTGTCAGATGGGTAAACTGCAAAAATTTTTTCCCATTCTGTTGGTTGCCGATTCACTCTAGTGACTGTTTCTTTTGCCGTGCAGAAGCTGTGGAGTTTCATTAGGTCCCATTTGTCTATTTTGGCTTTTGTTGCCAATGCTTTTGGTGTTTTGTTCATGAAGTCCTTGCCTACTCCTATGTCCTGGATGGTTTTGCCTAGATTTTCTTCTAGGGTTTTTATGGTGCCAGGTCTTATGTTTAAGTCTTTAATCCATCTGGAGTTAATTTTAGTGTAAGGTATCAGGAAGGGGTCCAGTTTCTGCTTTCTGCACATGGCTAGTCAGTTTTCCCAACACCATTTGTTAAGCAGGGAATCGTTTCCCCATTGCTTGTTTTTGTCAGGTTTATCAAAGATTGTATGGTTGTAGATATGTTGTGTTGCCTCTGATGCCTCTGTTCTGTTCCATTGGTCTATATCTCTGTTTTGATACCAGTACCATGCTGTTTTGATTACTGTAGCCTTGTAGTATAGTTTGAAATCCAGTAGTGTGATACCCCCCGCTGTGTTCTTTTTGCTTAGAATTGACTTGGCTATGCGAGCTCTCTTTTGGTTCCATATGAAGTTCATGGTGGTTTTTTCCAGTTCTGTGAAGAAAGTCAATGGTAGCTTGATGGGTGTAGCATTGATTCTGTAAATTACTTTGGGCAGTATAGCCATTTTCACGATATTAATTCTTCTTAACCATGAACATGGAATGTTTCTCCATCTGTTTGTGTCCTCTCTGATTTCATTGAGCACTGTTTTGTAGTTTTCCTTGAAGAGGTCCCTTGCGTTCCTTGTAAGTTGTATTCCTAGGTATTTTATTCTGTTTGTAGCAATTGTGAATGGCAGTTCATTCTTGATTTGGCTTTCTTTAAGTTTGTTATTGGTGTAGACGAATGCTTGTGATTTTTGCACATTGATTTTATATCCTGAGACTTTGCTGAAGTCGCTTATCAGTTTCAGGAGTTTTTGGGCTGAGGCGATGGGGTCTTCTAGGTATACTATAATGTCGTCTGCAAATAGAGACAATTTGGCTTCCACCTTTCGTATTTGAATACCCTTTATTTCTTTTTCTTGCCTGATTGCTGTGGCTGGAACTTCCAGTACTATATTGAGTAGGAGTGGTGAAATAGGGCATCCTTGTCTAGTGCCGGATTTCAAAGGGAATGCTTCCAGTTTTTGCCCATTAAGTATGATATTGGCTGTTGGTCTGTTGTAAATAGCTTTTATTACTTTGAGGTATGTTCCATCAATACCAAGTTTATTGAGGGTTTTTAGCATAAAGCACTGTTGAATTTTGTCGAATGCCTTCTCTGCATCAATTGAGATAATCATGTGGTTTTTGGTTTTGGTTCTGTTTATGTGGTGAATTACGTTGATAGACTTGCGTATGTTGAACCAGCCTTGCATCCCCGGGATGAATCCTACTTGATCATGATGGATAAGCTTTTTGATGTGCTGTTGCAATCGGCTTGCCAATATTTTATTGAAGATTTTTGCATCTATGTTCATCATGGATATTGGCCTGAAGTTTTCTTTTCTTATTGGGTCTCTGCCGGGTTTTGATATCAGAATGATGTTGGTCTCATAAAATGATTTGGGAAGGATTCCCTGTTTTTGGATTATTTGGAATAGTTTCAGTAGGAATGGTACCAGCTCCTCTTTGTGTGTCTGGTAGAATTTGGCTATGAACCCATCTGGACCGGGGTTTTTTTTGTGTGGTAGGCTCTTAATTGCTGCCTCAACTTCTGCCCTTGTTATTGGTCTATTCATAGTTTCAGCTTCCTCCTGGTTTAGGCTTGGGAGGACACAGGAGTCCAGGAATTTATCCATTTCTTCCAGGTTTACTAGTTTATGTGCATAGAGTTGTTTGTAATATTCTCTGATGATGGTTTGAATTTCTATGGAATCTGTGGTGATTTCCCCTTTACCTTTTTTATTGCATCTATTTGGTTGTTCTCTCTTTTCTTTTTTATCAATCTGGCTAGTGGTTTGTCTATTTTGTTATAGACAAAAACCACCTCTTGGATTTATTGATTTTTTTGAAGGGTTTTTCGTGTCTCTATCTCCTTCTGTTCTGCTCTGATCTTAGTTATTTCTTGTCTTCTGCTAGGTTTTGAGTTTTTTTGATCTTGCTCCTCTAGCTCTTTCAATTTTGACGATAGGGTGTCAATTTTGGATCTCTCCATTCTCCTCATAGGGCACTTATTGCTCTATATTTTCCTCTAGAGACTGCCTTAAATGTGTCCTAGAGATTCTGGCATGTTTTGTCTTCGTTCTCATTGGTTTCGAAGAACTTCTTTAATGGCCAATCAGTGTTTCATTTAAACCTATGAGTACGTGTGATGTGGTATTGACTAGAATGTTTATTTTGTGTATTTGAAGTGGAGAGCTCTATAAATATTTATTAAGTTTACTTGTTCCAGATCTGAGTTCGAGTCCTTGATATCCTTATTAATTTTCTGCCTCATTGTATCTAAGTCTCTATGTATCTGTGTGTTAGTATCATTAGCTCTTATTGTTGCATTGATCCTTTTACCACTATATCCTTGCTGCTTTAAAATCTATTTTATCCGATACAAGAATTGCAACTCCTATTTATTTATTTATTTTTGCTCTCCATTTGGTTGGTAAATCTTTCTCCATTCCTTTGTTTTGAGTCTTTGTGTATCCTTGAGTGTGAAACAGGTCTGGATATAACATGCCGTTGGGTTTTGGCTGTGTCTTTTGATTGGGGGATTTAGTCGATTTAAATTTAGGCTTACTGCCCTTTGATGTTAACTGGCTGTTTTATCCATTCGTTAGTGTAAATTCTTTATGTTGGTGCTCTTTACTTTTTGGTATATTTTTAGAAGGGCTGATACTGGTTGTTTCTTTATGTGTGTAATGCTTCTTTCAGAAGCTCTTGTAAAGCAGGCCTGGTGGTAATAAAATCTCTGAGTTCTTGCTTGTTCATAAAAGATTTTATTTTTTCTTCAGTTGTGAAGCTTAGTTTGGCTGGATATGAAATTCTGGGCTGAAGGTTCTGTTCTTTGAGGATGTTGAATATTGGCCCCCACTCTCTTCTGGCTTGTAGAGTTTCTGCTGAGAGATCTGCTGTAAGTCTGATTGACTTGCCTTTGTGGGTAACCTGACCTTTCTCTCTGGCTGCCCTTAGTATTTTCTCCTTCATTTCAGCCCTAGTGAATCTAATGATTATGTGCCTTGGGGTTGCTCTTCTTGAGGAATATCTTTGTGGTGTTCTCTCTATTACCTGGGGTTGAATATTGACCTGCTTTGCTAGTTTAGGAAAATTTTCCTGAATAATTTCCTGAAGGGTATTTTCCATCTTGGATTCATTCTCTCCGTCGCATTCAGGTACGCCTATCAAACGTAGATTTGGTCTTTTCACATAGTTCTTGGAGACTTTGCTCATTCCTTTTTATCCTTTTTTCTCTCATCTTTTCTTCGCGTTTTATTTCATTAAGTTGGACTTTGACCTCTGATATCCCTTCTTCTGCTTCAAATTCAAGTGTTTAAACCTGTGCAAACTTCTCGGCGTTCCTGTATTGTATTCTTCTTTTCCATTAATTCACTCATACTCCTCTCTAAGTTGTCTATTCTCAATAGGATTTCATCAAACTTTTTTTCAAAGTTCCTAGTTTGTTTATGTTGGGCTACAACATGTTCTTTTAACTCACCGAAGTTTGTTATTATCTATTCCCTGAAGCGATATTCTAGCATTGGGATGCGCTCGTTCTCCATCAAGCCTTGTCCCATTGCTGATGTGGAACTGTGATCATCTTTAGAGGGAGAGGCGTTCCGACTTTGAGTATTCTCAGCTTTTTTACGCTGGTTTCTTCCCATCATTGTAAGTTTATCCTCCTGTGGTCTTTGAATTTACCAACTTTCAGATTAGGTCTCTTGAGTGGGCGTCCAGGTTGTTAGTTCCCAGGACCAGAGCAGCGGCATTAAAACTGATCGTGCTTTTCTGCCCAGGATTCTCTTGTCTGGCTTCCTTCTTGTGTCCGTAGTAGGCGACTCTGCCTTCCCCGGGCTCCAAACCTCAGTCAGAAGGGGAGCCGGTCCTGTTTACTCTGCATCGAGCGCTGCCACGCTGAGGTGCCATCACAGCTGCTGCACTGGGCTCTGGTGTCATGCTGGGGGCCCTTGTGGGTCCTCCGAACCTGTTTACTCTGCTCCAAGAGCTGCTGCGCCAAGGCGCCAGCGGAACTGCTGCACCAGCCACGAAAGTCGTGCTGGTGACCCGTGTGATTCCTCCACTTGGGATCTTCTGCTCCGTGAACAACCAGAATTTGTCTGAAGTGGTGTGGCATCATCTAGTTCTCCATGCCTTCACTGAGAGCTGAAGTCCCAAGATGTTTTAGCGATCGGCCATCTTGGATCAGTCCCTCGTGAGAGTCTCTTCTTTCTTATCTGAACATAAGAATGTATAAACTGCTTTTCACTGGAACATTCTCTTTTTTCTACAGTGGAAACTACCTTCAATTATGAAGTAAGCAAGCACACTATCAGCCTGTTTGAGGATGTGAGAAGTTGGATGTTCAGACCTGATCAGGAAGGTGGAGCTTTGAATTCTGACAGACCTATTTTGCTGCATGGGGAGACTGGGGCTTTTCCTCTGGGAAACACTACTGGGAGCTGGTTGTGGATGACTCTGGGGACTGGGCTCTGGGCGTCTGTAAGGACTCCCCGATAAGGAAGAATGGCACCATGATTACATCTGAGGACATATTTCTTCTTTTACGTGTGAAGGTGGATCATCATTTCTGTGTCTTGACCAGCTCTCCAATGCCTCCTCACTATGTAGAGAAACCTCTGGGCCGGGTTGGTGTGTTTCTGTATTTTCAAAGCGGAAGTGTGAGTTTTTTGAATATCACCAAGAATTCCTTCATATGGCGTTACCTGGCTGGCTCCTTAAGTTTCCCTGTCAGGCCTTTCTTTTACACTGGCCATAGATGATCAGGATGAAGACAGCTGACTGTTTGAGAACTGTATGTACAAGGGAGCCCTTCACTGTTGAAGCAGAGGAATCACACTGTTCAGGCTTTCTTTCTATTTTAGTGTCACCTCACTTTGTTATGGTTAAACAGAAAAATACGTAAAATGAAAAATATTTGTATACACTTTCTAACAATTAAAATAATCTCTTATGGTCCATTACTTAAAATGTATATTGTGATTTTCAACTGCTTTGTGAATTTTTTGATGGAATTCTGGAAATATGAGGGTGCGTGATTCCAAGTGAATGATCTCATGCAGGAACAGAATTTGCATGTCATGGACAGACAGGATTTTGTACAACACATTTGCAAGTGTGGGAGCTTCCTCCTATTGAAACAGTAAATTCTATACCTCATCACTTTAGGGGGAAAATTTATTTTACACCTAAATGTTCACTGAATCTTTGGGAAAAAAAATAGGGATTTAACAGTTGTGCATCCTATGGTGACAAAAATACATTCTGAGAAATGCATTATTAAGTGATTTTTATCACAGTGTGAACATCAGAGTGAACTTACAAAAACCTAGGTAGAATAGCCATCTGCAGAATGGGCCAAATGGTGCAGCCTATTGCTTCTTCGAGAACTTGCTAGCAATGCCCGAGCAACAACCCAAAAGGTTTAACCCACATTGATTTCTGTAGCTGGTTAATTAAGCAAACAGCATCACCTAGGGAAAAATAGATAAATGAGCAGATTGTCTGCTTTAAAATGTGTTTATGCTTCCGGTTCACACAGATTATGAATTCTCACTGATGACCTAGACCTGAGACATAATCATCACCTCATGTTACAGTGGGAACATATTAGTATCAGAAAAAAAAAAGACAAAACAAGCAAAACCCAGTTCTGATGAAAACCCAGATTACAGTGAGTCAATTGAGTGTGTCTACCCACCAAATGGTCATTTTCATGATCACTAATTAAATAATGGCAACAGACGTTCTACTTCCAGTTTAACAGATGATCCTGACTGATGTCTGGGCTTCCTCAGTTGGGGGTGTTACCTCGAGTATATTAAAATAGCCTCTCCAGGTAGCTGCTTGGGCTTGCTCACAGCATGGTAGTTAACTTTCCACAGTGAAGATTTCTGTAGAGTCAGAAGAAGTACTATTATGCTTCAGAGTAAAACATCAGCTATAGTCACAACATTACACAAAGTAAAGGGACTAGAACACTCAACAGTAGCAGTCTTGAAGTTACATCATAGGAGGAGAATGTGGGATGAATATATATTTAAGAAGTAGACATTGAGGATCTACATCCAGAGATTGGGGGTTCTATAAAACATGAGATCCAACGAGCCCCTTACAGAAACACCATTCCTGCTCCAGATTCCTGTAAAAGGGCAATTGACAATTGGGACCAGGTAAATATACTTTTGGAATTTTTTTTCAAGATGTGGTTCAACTGGACAATCATTATGAACACGACATGACAAAACCATTGAGGAAGATGCACAGGATACTGGAGTAGAGGAAGGGAAGGATGACCCATCTCCTTCGAGGTGAACAGAGACAGACCCAGTACTGTTAAGACAGTAGGATGAAAAAGGTCAGTGCACCCTTGGCAGGAAACCCCTCTGATGTCTCTAAGTGGCTGGAAACTATTCATTAGGCCTTCTGAATGCCTTGCACTTTTCAAGATTTCTTGATGATAAGAGCCACTGACTGGAGTTCATAATACATAGAATACCTTCAGCATAGAGGGTGAGAAAGTCTTTCCCTCAAAAGCCAGAAGTTCAAAAACCTGTAGCCGAGTCATCCACTGGATCTTACTGTAAGTGTGGACTAAAGAGAGAGAAACATTGGCTTTAACCTCAGATACAAGCTGTTCCATTCTCACTGCCCTGTGGCTCCCATACTCAAAAGGGAAGGTGAGGTTAGGTCCTGTGACTATTCCTTCTTCTGGACTGTAGAACTTTTTGATGCTGACTCAGAGATATGTTCTCTGCTTACTAAAATCTAATGTCTATTAACATTCTGCTGTGAAGGAGACAGGCTGGGTCTTGTCACAGGCCTCTCACTCTGTGCCCCTATGTTCTACTCCTCTGGCCCTTACTGATCCATGATGCCCGCCAGAATCACTGAAATTATTCTCCCTCTCTGTCAGTCCTCTGGCCCAGTTCTCAGAACACAGGTCCCTGACTATCCACTTTCTCATTATCTGCCCTTGCCCTTCAAATTCACAACATAAGAAAAGTTGGTCATCAAAATATCCTGGAATGGGAAACAGGGGTTGTCTAATTTGCCTGACATCCAGCAATGCAGATGCAGGATTCAAAGGCAGGAGGAGGAAGCAAAAGTGGATGCCCTTGAAACTGCTCAGTCACATCCTTGTGAAATCTAAAAAGGTAAAAGGTATTTGGGGTTAAATAATAGGAAAAGAGAAAGAGGACAGTCAAGTTCAGGTGTGTATGGAGAAAGAGAGGTTTTATCGGTGTCTGACACAAAGTAAAACTCTCTTACCTTAATAGGATGTACCCACGCATGTGTCAGAAAACTAATCCCAGGTGAGGAAAAGCAAAGTCACAGTGAAGAAGGGATCCAGATAAGGAAGGAACAGGCAACATTTCCTACACATTTCAAAATGATTCTTGAGTGCAGTGCTTACATCTCCTGGAATTGGCATGGAGTTTCTACTGTGTATCAGTACCCAAGGTGGAAAAAGGGCCAAGAGTAACATGGTATCATGGTTAAGAGCAACGTCTTGAAGTTCAACTGCCTGGGCTTGATTTTCAAACTCACTGCTTATAAAGCCTCATTCCCAGAACAAAGTGCCTTTCTCAAAGCAGCGTGTGTGGGTGTGGACTGTATAGGTGTGTTATGCATTTTTTATATAATATGGTGTTGGTATATATAAAGTAATTGTGTATACACACATACATACACACACACACACACATCCTGTACCTGTATATAATAATTGGATCAGTACCTTGCAAAAGGGTTAAAATTTACTTAAACAAAACAACAGTTACATGACAGATAAACTGTAAGGGTAGTTCAGCCAAAAGAAATGGGAATAAGGGAAAGAATAGAAACTTATGAGGAGGCAAGGGGAAAAAAAGAGCAAATCATTGAGAGAGAACCCAAATTTAAGATAGCAATGGGTGAACGTGCCAGCAAAACCCTTTTAAAAGTTCTTTAAAACTTCTAACATTTGCATTAGAAGACTGATTAGAAAGAGGACACATTTGCATATCACCTGGGATGGAGGTTTCATCTGGTTCTCACACTCAGGGTTCTAAGATGCCATGATCATGACATACAACAGACACAGATCTCAAGGATCACTGTCTAGAGCTCTCCAACCTGCCTCAAAAGAAAGCAGACAGTGGCTGAAGGTCTCAGCTAAGGGATTTATAATCTAGGACTTGGGCTTTAGCCATTTGGACCTTCCTGTATATTGTCCTCAATTTGTAGAGTTGTGACACAATGCTACTTTTCAGATCCCAGAACACCTCAAATGACACCACATGCTGCTCCACTAGACTCCTAAACCTTGCTGTGGCTCCTAGTCTTAGTTTGGAGAGCCATGGTGGTTCTCAGCCACCCTTAGTGTATGTGAGACAGACACCCCAGCCAGTTTATAGTGGAGCCACAGAAAAATGAGAGACTTAATGAGGCTGTGTGAGGACACTGGGCATATGAATTGTAAAGAACTGAACCCGTGTGTTCTGGCTTCAACATTTCTCCCAATCATCCAGGTGTGCACCCACTCAGGACTCAACTTTCCCTTTGTTCACTGATGCCTGTCAAGTGTCTTTAAATAAGCTCCCATAGGTTAGGGAGGTCTAGCTCTTAGCTTTACAGATTCAATGAAAGGCTTCACATGACTGATTATCTCTGAGAAATCAACCCTAATTTCATGGGATTGAAAATATTACAGATTTTATAATGTCTTCACATTTCAGTCCATATTTATTTTATGAATATGCTCCACAATTTTATTCACTTTCTCTTATTTTGAATATGTGTTTGTATTTCAGTCCACCTTTATTCTGCAATCTATGCTGCAAATTATTTTATTACTTTTAAACTCTCTCTCTCTTTTCTGAGATATGGGTACATTTTACTGTACAATTCTGCCTTCTCTATCTCCTGGATTATTCTTTCACATGTAAATAGGTTTTGCACTATCCACTCCGTAAGTAATTTATTCTGCCTTTTACTTTGTAGTTTGCTATATACATTGGTTTATTACACTTTGTGTTTCTGTAACAGAATTCCTGAGGTTAGGTATTTTGTAAAACAAAGGAGTAAATGCCCACAATTCTGGCTACTGAAAGTCTAAGATTGGGCAGGTGGACTTGGTGAGGGACTCAGGCTGAGTTCATTTATTCCAGGAAGTGGAGGAGCAGGCAGGTCCAAAGACAGAGAGAAAAAGCAAGAGGGAGAAACCAGGAAGACAGACTGTTTTTAAACGACTTGTTGTCTTAGGAACAAACTCATTCCTGCTGAAGCTAACCTTCACCATCCCATATCACCCTAACAATATGAAGGCATTCCCATGACCCAAAGACTTCCCAGTAGGTCCTACCTCTAAACACTGATAAATTGGAGGTCAGTTTCAACATGGGATTTCACAGAGAAGAGCCAAACCGTAGAACATACGATAGTTTAAATGATGGCAGTCTACATCACTTTAAATTTTATTTTCTCCTTCCCTATCACTTTATCTTTTTTTTATATTGAAGATCCAGGGGAAGTTTCAAAGCCAGCACTATGAAATAGAATTTTGCTGTAATTATTTAAAAACTAAACATAATGATACTTTCTTAGACTGTGAATCTGGGATTCAATCTATTTCTTGATTTTGTTGACATTTGTCACTTAGAATTTGCATTCCATTATGTTCTTGGAAACTTCAATGCAATATTTCTTTATATTAGCTCTTTTATTTGTTCATATATTTGTGTGTTTTCTACACATGTAGTATGTACTATGTTCTAAGCATTGCATTGGAAAGTAAGAATATAGTAGCAAATAAGACACATTCTGGCCTTACCATTGTAGAATGTACAGTCTAATAGTAATAAGTATCTATAAATTGAATGAGAGTTTGTTGGATATTATAAGGAGCGAGCATAATACCATTAGAGTGTGTAATAATAACTGTCTTGTCTACAGAGGATGGAAGGAATTCCCTAAAAAGCTTTTGTTTGAGGTTTTCTGAAAAGTAATGAATGATTAGGATTTAGAGACATAATCTGGCAGATACCTGGATCTATCCATCTAGATCAGACTTCAAGAGTAAACTGAGACCTGCAGTGAGTTCAGTAACTGAGATATTCAGGACTTTATTCTCCTACCCCAACCTGGTTCAAATATGTGAGTTAAACACATTGTTTACAGTGTGAATGTCTTGGATAAATTATGTGAAATGCCAAAAACAAGACAAAAAGAACCACATATTGTATCATTTGATTTGCATGAAATCTCTACAATACACAAGTCCATAAAGATCTAAAGTATATAAGGGGTTTCCAGGTGGGTAGGGGGTGGTGGAGCTGAAAAGAATAAAGAATAACATTAAAGGTTATTTGGTTTTCTTTTGGGGCACAGAAATTGTCCTGGAATCAGATAGTTATGATTGTTGCACGCATGTTTATTTAAATAATAAAAAATTGATAAACAAATGTATATAGGCAATGTGCTTATCCCATTTCATACCCACACAACAATTTTGTTGAATCTCAAGCTATAATGAATGCAAAGACAGTCACACATTGTCCTGCTGTCTCACAAGAGAAGGTTTGGGATGGAAGTTTCTTTGAACAGGCATGTTCACCAAGAAATCATCTGAAACCAGACTATCATGGGGAGCCAAGACAAAAGAACGGTGTCAGAAAAAAATAGAAAAAAAGCTATGTATGAGGGAAGCTGTACAAACATCATGAAATGTCTCAACTATGTTGTCATAATCTGGAAACACCCCAACCCATCCCAAAAGTCTTTGCACATAATGAGTTAAGTTTAGGAAGGTGGAGAGGCTATAAAGTTTGTTTTTCTTTTAAAAAAAAAAAAACAGTGCTCACCATGTTAAGGCTGATATGGAACTCCTGACCTCAGGTGTTCCTCCCTCCTCAGCCTCCCAAATTGCTGCTATTACAGGTATGAGTCACCGCTCCTGGCCAGTTGATAATTGTTTTTAATTGTGCACCAAAATTTACTTTAGAGTCTGTACTGCAATTTTCATTTATTTTTATACACGTATAACTTTGATTGAATATAAAGTTATAAGTTGGAGCTTGGCACAGCAGCTAGAGTCTGTCATCTCAACACTTTCAGGGGTCAAGGCAGGAGGATCACGTGAGCCTGGAAGTTTCACTTGTGGGCTTGGAGAAAGAGTGCATGGTTCTATTGAGTGGTGAAAGTAGCTTTCAGCAGATAAATGGGGTGGCAGAGGAGGATGGAGTGGGAAGGTGGCCTTCCCCTGCAGCACAGCCTCTCAGCAGCAGGGCTCACCTCCAGCTGCTCTCAGCTGAATTCCCTGTCACCCAACATTGATGACCTGCTGCATCTGCTGGTGCCTGTCGGTGTGCTCTTCTTCTTTAGAGCCAAGCTTCCGTAGAGGCTTACAGGGTTCTAACACTGTACAGTTTGTTGAATCTATTTTTCAGAATATCAACTGATTATAAATGTGTATGTGTGTGTGCATACATATGTATATATGTGTATATATGTATGTATATATATAAACAACAAATCATCGACACTTTTTCACTTCTAAAATACTTTCCCTTTCTCCATCCTGCTGTTTCCTCTGGTGACTTTCTCATTATGCAGGAAACAACACTTTATCTTTCACCTACTCTGGATTTACAGTCAAAAAATAAAAATTAAAATAAACAGAAACAGATTCTTGTTTCCTTTCATTTTTTTTTTTGTTTATTTACTTATTTTGGTTTTTGCCTCTTCTCTTTTTTTAACATTGTTTTTGAATCTGTCAAGTAAAATCACTTAGCAAGGCAACATAATACATGACTACCTAAGGTGGGGAGTGAAAGTGGATCCAGGAATAAGTACTATTGATATCTTCATCATGTATGCCTTCAATAAACAGTAGGTCCTACTTGGTATTTGTGGAGACTGAAAGAACACCTGCTAAAATGTTTACCTGTGTAATATGTCTCCAAACACCTTTAAAAAATAGCTAAAATGCTTTATGCTTTCTCCAAAATGAATCTTCCACTAACTTCAGTGTGAGATCTGGTGGCAGCTTATGAAAATATTATTTTCCTGCCATTTTCCCTTCAGGAAAGCATTTTACGTTTCTTCTCTAATGAAAAACCTAGTTTATCATATTGCCATAAATTAATGTCCTGATAAAAATCTGAGTTTTGAAGACATTCTTTATATAAGTGAAGAGAAAAAAGACCCAGAAAGTCTATTTTCCACAGTAACCATGAAGAATCTACTCGGTCATCTTCCCTGGGCCCTATTACAAAAGTGAGTGGATGAAAAAAAAATATTTAGATTCCCAAACTCCCAACCTTGCCATGTCTCCAAATTAACCTAATGTAAATGAATCACTCACTATTTTATAAATGTTCAAAAAAGCAAAATATGTTATTGACTTTAGATGGGAAATATTTATTGGGGCTGTTACCTTGACGATTTCACATTTTGTGGCTGGTGGATAAAGTAAGAGAGACCTTTGTTCTGATAAAAATACAGGAAGTTGTATTAGTTATGGAAATGTGTTTCTGGAAACAAACCATGGAAATAAAAGGAAGAATGCATTTCAGGAGAGAGGAAAAACACCTATGCTCCTAATGTTCAACATCCTGATGGCCCATGGTCAGTCAGTGCCAGGAGTAGCCTCACATCTGGGTTATGGCGCATTTCCTTCAGCTCCTCATACATTCCTTATAAAATCTTCCTCCTATGGGTAACTCTGGTATTGCTTTTATTGAGTTGCTAAAAAATGCCTTTGCCCTCCTTGAGGCAGGCATGTCTCTGAACCTGGACCACTGTTACTGTTTATTCACCAGCAAAATTTCCGTTCATCCTTCAAGACTCATCCAAACAGAGTTGATCTTTGATTCTGTGTGCCTAATAGATATTTGTGGCAGTCATCATGTTGTACTGAGGTTGTTGCTTTTTGTCTGTAACTTCTACTAGATTGTGAGGTCTGGTTGAAGTGACAATGTCAACAAAATCAAGAGAGATTGAATCTCAGATTCACAGTCTAATACCATCACTTTTAGGTTTCAAATAATGACGGCAAAATTTCATTTTATACTGCTGATTTTGAAACTTTGCCTGGGTCTTCAGTATAAACAAAAGAAAGAGAAAGTGATAGGGAATGAGAAAATCAGATATAAAATGATGACAACTGCCATCATTTAAACCATCACGAATTCCATGGTTTGGCTTGTCCCATCAATTTCACATGTTGAAATTGATCTCCAACTGGGCAGCGTTGAGAGGTAGGGCTTACTGGGAGGTGTTTGGGTCATGGGAATCAATCCCTCACATATAGGTTACTGCCTTTATTTGTTGGGGTGAGATAGGGTGGTGAAGTTCAGCTTCAGCAGGAATGAGATTGTTCCATAGAACACATTATGGAAAAGGGTCTGTCTTCTGGTTTCTCTCTCGCGCTTTCTCTGTCACCACGTGATTTCTTTGGACCCACCTGCTCCTTCTCCACTCCCTGCCATAAATGGACTCAGCCTGGGTCCCTCACCAGGTGTAGCTGCCCAATGGTAGACCTTTAGCCACCAGAATTGTGAGCATAACAAACTTCTTTTTTTTATAAAATACCTGACCTCAGGCACTCTGTTACAGAAACACAAACTGTAATAAACCAATGTACATAATAAATTATTAAATCGAAGGCAGTATAAATTACTTATGGAGTGGATAGTACAATCCTATTTACATTAGAAAGAATAAGGAGACAGAGAATGCAGAACTGTATAGTAAAGTGAGACACTAATGTCTCCAAAAACAAAAGACTGAGAGTGAGAAAGTTATAAAATAATTTGGAGCATAGTTGCACAATAAAGGTGGACTGAAAAATGAAGACATGTCTTTGAAAAAAAGAGAAGGTTATTTTAAAAAGTGGAGCACATTCATAAAATAAAGGTGGACTAAAATGTGAAGATATTATATAATCTGTAATATTCTCAACCCATGAAATCAGGGTTCATTTCTCACAGATAATCAGTAATGTAAAGCCTTTCATTGATCCTGTTAAGCTAAGAGCTAGACCTCCCTCATCTATGGGAGCTTATTTAAAGACACTTGACAGCCATGACTGGACCAAAGAAAAGTTGGGTCGTGAGTTTTTGCCCACCTGGGTGATTGGGAAAAATGTCAATGCCAGAACACACGGCTTCAGTTCTCCTCACACAGCCTCATCACATCTCTCACTTTTTCGTAGCTCCAGTTTGAATTGGGAGAGGTGTCTGTCTCAATAGTTTAAGGGTAGCTGAGAACCACCATGGCTCTCCAAACTAAGACTAGGAGCCACAGCAAGGTTTGTGATCCTTAGGCGAAGTGGTATAGTTATGAGGGAGGTGAAGCTGGAAGAATACCCTTGGTGATACGGAATCTGGTGGAGATACTGCCGATTGTTAGGCGCTTGATTGAGTCAGTTAGAAGGGGGTTCTTTTCGTTAATAATCGAGTTGAGAAGTGAGGTTGTCCTATCAGAGCTAAGAAAATACTCTGGGTACTGTAGACAGCTTTCAGGGAGTTGGCTGTAAGAGTAAGGGAAGGGGCTGAGGCACTGCTTTATGTCATATTTCTCATTTCCATCAGAAGGTCTTTGGAGTAAAAGCCTGTGAGGAAAGGCATACTTGTAAGTGCTAGGCTACCAGCAATAAGGGAAGAGGAAGTGAATGGTAAGGTTTTGAGTAATGCTCCTATTTTTTGAATCTCTTGTTCATCGCTGAGATTATGGATGATGGATCTTGAACATATAATTAATATAGTTTTTTTAAAAAGTGTGGGTGCAGATGTGAAGGGATGCTAGGTGTGGCTGATTAATGCCAATTGTTACTATTATAAGACCCAACTGCCTTGAGGTGGAAAATGCAAAAATTTTTATGATATCATTTTGTGTTAGAGCATAGATTGCTGTAAATAAGGTGGTAATACGATGGCTCATGCCTGTAATCCCAGCACTTTGGGAGGCCGAGGCGGGTGGATCACGAGGTCAAGAGATCGAGACCATCCTGGTCAACATGGTGAAACCCCGTCTCTACTCAAAAATACAAAAAAAATTAGCTGGGCATGGTGGCGCGTGCCTGCAATCCCAGCTACTCAGGAGGCTGAGGCAGGAGAATTGCCTGAACCCAGGAGGCGGAGGTTGCGGTGAGCCGAGATCGCTCCATTGCACTCTAGCCTGGGTAACAAGAGCGAAACTCCATCTCAAAAAAAATAAAATAAAATAAAATAAGGTGGTAATAGCCCTTAGGCATGATGTAAAGGTTTGGATTAATGGGTTATTTTCTATGAAAGGGTAGAGGGGGATAAGCAGGAAAAGCCCTGATGCAACTATAGTGCTGGAGTGGAGCAGAGCTGAGACTGGCGTTGGGCCTTCTACAGCAGATGAAAGTCAGACATGGAGACCAAATTGAGCTGACTTTCCTGCTGCTGCTAAGAGAAGGCTAATTAATGATAAGGAGTCGGGGGTGAGATTTAGAGTAAATACTTGTTGAAAGTCTCATGTGATGGAGAATAAAAAGAATCATGCTGTAGCTAAAATAAAGCCAATATCGCCAATGCAGTTGTGCAGAATTGTTTGCAGGGCTGCTGTTTTAGCAGCTGCTAGACCTTATCATCAGCGAATTAGTAGAAGATTATGACTCCTACACCTCTCATCTGATACAGAGTTGTAAAAGATTGTTGTCAGTAACCAGAATTAATATCTTAATGAGGAAAATAAGTATATATTTGAAAAATGGATTTATGTTAGGGTCTGAACTTAGAGATCATATTGAATAATATCATGATAGTGTGACGCTAATTTAAACAGTGATGATATGGCGTGTACTAAATACTGCACAAATCTAATCATCTCTGTCCCCATCTTTCTTAATACCTTAAACACCATTAAAGAGTTCGGTGTTGTTTTCAAACATTTATATAAATAGATGTAGAAGATTCATATTTTAAAAAGCTCATTGTTCTCCAGAGAAGAACAGCAGTGCTTAGAGTTAGTTAACTGCATTCAGGTGACCTCTGAAGGTCAGCACTGCAGTGAAGGAGCTCCTGACCTTGACGAGTGCTTAACAGAATTTTTCTGGAAGAATCATTGTGGGAAACAATCATAGAACCCTGGGATGAGTGCAACTTATATGGAGAAAATTAGGTCTCTCTTCCTTTACAAATAATAAATCACATGACAAAAAAATATCTAATTATCTTAAACCTACTTAATGATATTATTTTTGACTCATTATTACTATTATTTTATGACAGGAGGTTATTAATGGTTGTTATTTTGTGTATTCCATAGTTGTTCAGTACATTTTTAAGAATTTTAAATATCTAGTATTTCCTGCAATGCATTTGTATGCATCGTGAATATATGGAATTCACGTTAAAATGTATCCATCTCTATAGGCATGTGTATGTGTGTGTGTGTGTGTATGTGTGTGTGTGTAATGCATGTATTAATTATGGTACATTGAATTAAGTAAAAAAGAGGTAATTTTTGAATATTGTAAATGTTGTGCTTTCACAACCTTAAGCTTTTAGACGTAATTTTAAATTGCCAAGGCAATGAAGAGATGAAAAATGGTGACACTAGAGGAAATAAGAAGATCTCTGAAATACCCTAGCTTAGAAATCAAAACACAGTTGTTGAGCAGATAAACGTATAAGGCGTAATTTAACACTTGATGCTGGTTGTCATTTTAATTGAGACTTTAGTCACATTAAACTATGAACACTTCCTGCAAATGGCTCAGACCTCTGAAAAATATTTGCAATTCTTAGATTTTCACTTTTTGCACTTAAATTCAGCAGTATTTTTAAGTAAAAGAGAGTAAGGTAAAAGGCTTCAAACTGCCAAAGCAAAGATTACAGTTTGTATTGGTCAGGGTTCTCCAGAGAGACAAACCATAGGATATAGATATATGCATTGTTCATATATATATATGTTTTGAGATGGAGTGTCACTCTGTCACCCAGGCTGGAGTGCAATGGTGCAATCGTGGCTTACTGCAACCTCTGCCTCCTAGGTTCAAGTAATTCTCCTCCCTCAGGTTCCCAAGTAGCTGGGATTATAGGCGCATGCCACCATGCTCAGCTAATTTTTGTATTTTTAGTAGAGATGGGGTTTTGCCATATTGTCCATGCTGGTCTTCAACTCCTGACCTCAGGTGGTACGTCCTCCGACTCCCAAAGTGCTAGGATTACATGTGTCAGCCACTGTGCCCAGCCTTCAGTTTTTTTTCTTTTTGTGAGGGTGGTAGTTATGACTTCCAAATTCTTACATGTATATGCTGGATTAGCAACCAGAAGTGCGTAATTTATCTTCAATTTCCCATTGTTAGACATTTACATTATTTCCCAGCAAACAAATCACTATACATGCATCTTTCCTCAAATATCTGACAATTTCCTTTTGACACACTCCCAGAAAGGCCTAAGGTCAGAGTTTGTGCCAGTTATTAGGCTCTTCATAACTCTGCCAAATAGCTCTCAAGGAGAAATGGAGACAAGCAGGAGGGTGGTGAATTTCTATTCACTTTTTAAAAATATTTTATTCAATCATAACATACATACAGAAAATTGTACATATCATGAGTGTACAGTTCACTGAATTTTAAGAAACCGAACACACCCACATAACCTTGACACAGATAATGAAATAGAATATTTCCAGCAGCCCAGAATCCCTCTTGCTGCCTTCCCCTCACTACTCTCTGAGAGGTTGGATTTTATTTTATTTTTATTGTAGACACAGTCTCTTTCTATCACCCAGGCTGGAATGCAGTGGTGGGATCTCTGCTGACTGCAACCTCTGCCTCCTGGGTTTAAGCAATTCTCATATCTGGGATTACAGGGGTGTGCCATGAAACCTGGCTAATTTTTGTACTTTTTTGTAGAGACAGGGTTTCACCATGTTGGCCAGGCTGGTCTCAAACTCCTGATCTCAGGTAATCCACTCACCTTAGCCTCCCAAAGTGCTGGTATTACAGGTGTGAGCCACTGTGCCTGGCCAAAAGAGGTGGGATTTTAAAACCCCAAGACATAGCAACCCAATTACATCTTTGGATTCTTAGTTTTGTAATACATTTTTTGGGGGATGGAGTCTCACTCTATCACCCAGGCTGGAAGGCAATGGTGTGATCTTAGATTACCTCCATCTCCCAGGTTCAAGCGATTCTCCTGCCTCAGCCTCCCAAGTAGCTGGGATTACAGGCATGCACTACCATGTCCTGCTAATTTTGAATTTTTTTGTATAGACAGAGTTCCAACATGTTGGTCAGGCTGGTCTCAAACTCCTGACCTAAGGTGACCTGCATGCCTCAGCCTCCCAAAGTGCTGGGATTACAGGTATGAGCCACCATGCCCAGCCAATTATTAATACTTGGATAAAACCTGGACCACAAAACATGATCTGTCATGTTTGCAAACATTTTACAGTCTGAAGTCTGGCTTGGCAAGTCATATGGGTCCTTCTGGGCAAGTTTAAGGGTAAAAGGAATGTTTTCTTTTTCATTTTTCCAGCTCAAATTTAGAAGTGTGAGAAGTGGCCACACATACTTTCTGTCTTTTTTTTTTCTTTTGAGATGGAGTCTCACTCTGTCACCCAGGCTTGAGTGCAATCACACGATCTCAGTTCATGGCAATCTCAGTCTCCCGGGTTCAAGCAGTTCTCATGCCTCAGCCTCCTGAGTAGCTGGGATTACAGGCACACCCCCACGATGTCTGGCAAATTCTTGTGTTTTTAGTAGAAACAGGGTTTCACCATGTTGGCTAGTTGATCTTGAACTCCTGACCTCAGGTGATTTGCCTGCCTTGGTATCCCAAATTGCTGGGATTATAGGCATGAGTCACTGTGCCTGGCCTTTTTTTTTTAATGTAGGGTATTGCTCTGTTGCCCAGGCTGGAGGGCTGGAGTGCTGTGGTAGTGTGATCATGGCTTATCGCAACTTGACCTCCTGGACTCACATGATTCTCCTGCCCCAGCCTCCTGAGTAGCTGGGACCACAGGCGCACCACCATGTCTGGCCAATTTTTTCATTTTTTTTGTGGAGACAGGGTCTCACTATGTTCTCCAGGATGGTCTCAAACTCCTGAGTTCAAGTGACCTGCCTGTCATGGCCTCCTAAAGTGCTGGGATTACAGGCATGAGCCACCGTAACTGGCCACTGCAGATAAATGTCTATCTTACCTTACTCCTGCCTCCTTTCTCCTTTTTGCCTTTTAAATTATTGTGTCTCCTCTATTCTCTGTTGTATTCCGTAATTATTTCATTCTGAAAGTCTTTCTTTTTATTTGTTATTACTATTTTTTTGAGTAGCTGGGATTACAGGTGTGGGCCATCATGCCCAACTAATTTTTGCATTTTTAATAGAAATGGGATATCACCATGTTGGTCAGGCTGGTCTCGAAATCCTGGCCTCAAGAAATCCAACCACCTCAGACTCCCAAAATGCAGAGATTACAGGTGGGAGCCACTGTGCCTAGCTGTTTCATTTTCCAGGGATGGTGTCTTTGAATACATAATTTTAGGCTGAGTGCAATGGCTCACACCTGTAATCTCAGTGCTTTGGGAGACAAAGGTGGGTGGATCACTTGAGGTCAGGAGTTCGAGACCAAGTTGGCCAACTTTGGCCAAACCCGACTCTACTAAAAATACAAAATTAGCCAGGCATGGTGGTGAGTGTCTATAATCCCAGCACTCGGGAGGCTGAGGCAGGAGATTCACTTGAACCTGGGAGGTGAAAGTTGCAGGGAGCTGAGATCACACCAGTGTATTCCAGCCTGAGGTACAGAGTGAGATTCCTTGGGGAAAAAAAAAGAATTTTGTTCCATATTATATTAAAATGTTTAGCTTTATTTTGGGAGGGTGAGGTGAGTGGATTGCTTGAGCTGAGGAGTTCCATGCCAACCTGGGCAACATGGTAAAACATTAAAAAAATATATAAATCAGGCTGGGCACAGTGGCTGATGTCTGTAATCCTAGCACTTTGGGAGGTTGAGGTGGGCAGATCACCTGAGACCACCAGTTTGAGACTAGCCTGGCCATACATGGCAAGACTCTATCTCTACTAAAAAAAAAAATGCAAAAATTAGCTGGACATGGTGGTGAGTCTCTGTAATCCCAGCCACTCAGGAGATTGAGGCAGGAGAATCTCTTGAACCAGGAAGTGGAGGTTGCAGTGAGCCGAGATTGCGCCACTGCACTCCAGCCTGGGCAACAGAGTGAGACTCTGTTTCAACAACAAAAATACCAACATGATCCAGGGTTAGTGGTGGCACATGCCTGTAGTTCCAGCTACTCAGGAGGCTGAGGTGGGAGGATCTGAACCCAGAAGGTTGAGGCTGCAGTGAGCCATGCTCATGTCACTGCACTCCAGCCTGGGTAACAGAGTGAGACTCTGTCTCAAAACATTTTTAAAAAGTTTTGCCTTCACATTTCTCGTAGCTGAAATGGTAGAATTACGTAATGTAGGTGTATCATCTAATTATCATCCAGATCAACTAATTATCTGATCCTGAAAACAAAACGAACACACAAGGACTCAAGATATATCCATGTTTCTTAGGATACTGGGAAGTTGAGATCTATCTGGAAACATTTTGGTACTATTGGCAGATATTATTATTATTAATTTTATTTGTTTTTTTTTTTTGGGATGGAGTCTCACCCTGTCATCCAGGCTGGAGTGCAATGGTGTGATCCTGTCTCACCGCAACCTCCACCATACAGGCTCAGGCAATTTTCCTGTCTCAGCCTCCCGAGTAGCTGGGATTACAGGTGCTCCCCACCATGCCTGGCTAATTTTGTATTTTTAGTAGAGATGGAGTTTGGCCAATTTTGGCCAGGTTGGTCTCGAACTCCTGATCACAAATGATCCCCCTGCCTTGACCTCCCAAAATGCTGGGATTACAGGTGAGAGCCATAATGCCTGGCCTATTATTATTATTATTATTAATATTTTTTGAGACGGAGTTTCTCTCTTGTTACCCAGGCTGGAGTGCAATGGCGTGATCTCAGCTCACGGCAACCTCCGCCTCCCGGGTTCAAACAATTCTCCTGCCTCAGCCTCCCGAGTAGCTGGGACTGCAGGTTTGCACCACAATGCCCAGCTAATTTTTGTATTTTTAGTAGAGATGGGGTTTCACAATGTTGACCAGGATGGTCTTGATCTCTTGATCTCAGGATCCACTCACCTCAGCCTCCCAAAGTGCTGGGATTATAGGTGTGAGCCACAGTGCCCGGCCTATTATTTTTTAAATGAAGTTTTTGCTCTGTTTCCCAGGCTGGAGTGCAACGGTGTGCTTGAACTTGGGAGGCGGAGGTTGTAGTGAGCCAAGACAACGCCATTGCACTCCAGGCTGGGTGACAGAGCGAGACTCCATCTCCAAAAAAAAAAAAAAAAAAAAAAAGGAAGGGTACAATTATCTATGTTGCAAGCTAGCCTAAACTAAATTCTTCATGGGGTGGGGAGCAGGTAGTTGAGGGGGCCCTTACTGATAGGCGCCTGGCTGCTGGGTGAAAGGGAAGGCAGGAAGGCGGGGGCGGTGACTCCGTACACTCTGCTTCTTTATCTATTTATTTCCATGTAGCTGGCTTAAAACTAAGGCACTGAGAATTGAAAATAAACCATCACATATAGGTTATTTTTCTCTGAGCTTTTCAGGCTGTTGCACTCACACCTTTTAAAAATTTAACCTTTTGGCCGAGGCGGGTGGATCACGAGGTCAAGAGATCGAGACCATCCTGGTCAACATGGTGAAACCCCGTCTCTACTAAAAATACAAAAATTAGCTGGGCATGGTGGTGTGCACCTGTAGTCCCAGCTACTCGGGAGGCTGAGGCAGGAAAATTGCTTGAACCCGGGAGGCGGAGGTTGCGGTGAGCCGAGATCGAGCCATTGCCCTCCAGTCTGGGTAACAACAGCGAAACTGTCTCAAAAAAAAATTTTAAACCTTTCTGTTATCTGTATTAATTTATGGAATTTTGAATATAACCTTTTAGTCCTGTTACCCATTTTGAGTTCAAATTGTTCTCAAATTCTCCTGTGTATTTGGGATAAAGAAAAGAAACATTGTTCTAAAGTTGGCCAGTGGGAGCCTCTTAAAGCTGAAGCTTACATCCTGTTCGCTTGCATCCATCAGTTTCCACCTTCTTTTCTTGTATCCATCAGTTTCCATCCTCTTCTCTTGTAACCATCAGTTTCTGTGCATTTCCTTACTTTCTGGCACAAAGGAATGATCTAAGTTCCTCCCTTTCTCTTCTGTTTTTCCTTCTCTCTTTTCTTCTTTTTTCTCTTTCCTTCTTTCTTTCTTTTCTTCCTTAATTTCTGGCACAAACATATGATCCAACCTCCTTTCTCTGTCTCTCTTTCTTTCTTTTTCCTTTGTCTTTCTCTTCTCTTTCTTTCCTTTTTCTTTCCTTCTTTCTTTTTCTTTCTTTCTCTCCTCTCTCCCTTCTTTTCTTTTTCCTTCTTCTTTTCTCTCTTTCTTTTTTCTTTTCTTTTCTTTCTTTCCATGGTCTGTCTCTGTTACCCAGGCTGCAGTGCAGTGGCATGATCTTGGCTCACTGCATCCTCTGCCTCCTGGGTTGAAGCAATTCTCTTACCTCAACCTCCTAAGTAGCTGGGATTAGAGACATGTGCCACAATGCCCAGCTAATTTTTATATTTTTAGAAGAGATGGGTTGTCACCATGTTGGCCAGGTTGGTCTTGAACTCCTGGTCTCAAGTGATCCACCCACCTCTGGGGATTGCAGGCATGAGCCACTGCTCCCTGCTGGTCCAGGTTTACCTATACTTGCCCTGCCCCAGTCATTGGATCAGAAGTTTCTCAAAGGAAAAATTTCAATGGGAAGTAGTACTTAGCAACAAAGCTGTACTGAAGTGCGTGCGTGCATGCGCACATGCACACACACACACACACACACACACACACACCTACTTTTAAACACCAGTGGATTTCTTCTTTTCCTTCACCAGTTGTGTATTTTTATCAAAATACAGATCAAACAGCAGGATTCAAGATTTATTACTCGGTAAACCAATTTACTTGCAGTTGTTTAGAATTTTCATTGGTGTCCTGACACTTTTATTCATTTGCTGCCTTATTTTAGAAACTCACCAATTGAAACCAGTATCACTCAACAAAACCCCAATTTGCACCCTATTTACAATTCTGAATCAGTTCTTTTCTGTATTAGTGTTTTTCTTCTTATGTGATTGTTTTTATAGTGGTCAATATCATATTTGGCTACCACTTTATTTAGGCAAAATGCACCTAAAACATGTTTATTAGTTGTTTAAAAATGTAAATCCAATGAAAAATTTACCTCAGAATTTGACTGTAATGTGTACATTAAGTTACTTATATCCATTATATTGTTATATGCATAATTTTTAATAATGCAAGCTTCAATTTAAAAACGTTGTTCTCTTGAATGTGTAAGTTATATAATTCATGAAGTTATTAAATCCTGTGACTTGGCATCTTGATTCATGTTTTCTTTAGCCCAGACTAGAGTGCAGTGGTGTGATCTTGGGCTCACTGTAACCTCTGCCTCCTGGGTTCTAGCAATTCTCTCGCCTCAGCCTCTGGAGTAGCTGGGATTACAGGTGCCCACTACCATGCCTGACTAACTTTTGTATTTTTAGTAGAGAGGGGTTTCACCATGTTGGCGAGGCTGGTCTTGAACTCCTGCTCTCAGGTGATCCACCCACCTTGGCCTCCCAAAGTGATTTGATTACAGGCGTGAGTCACTGCGTCCATCAATGCATTTCAGAGTCAAGGTTTTTGAAGTTTTAGAAAAGCTTAAGATAATCAAAAACAATAAATTATTTCAAACATGACATAAAATAATAGTAATGAACAGTTATGGCATTCATGTCAATGTGTAGTACTTAATCACTTTTTATATTTTATTTCAATAAACTTCTTAAAACAACTCAAAAATAGGTACTATTATGAGCCCCATTACTGCGGATGAGTGAAACACAAGTGAGAATTTCTTAAAAGCCTAATTTTTCACTACCTTTTTCCTTTAAGAAGGTCAATACAAATTTGGTGCTAATTGCTCCCTCCTTAAAGTTAATAATGACACTATTAATAGCAATATGAGTCATCATTCATTTGGTGCATATCATGGAAAACAGGTACTTTATGAATATTATTCCTAATCCTCACATGGTAGATTGTATTTGTAGCTACAATAATCTCTCCTTTCCACGTGCTCCTATGCAATGTGATCTAGTCATTCTCACATCAAGGAGATAGTTTCTTCAACCCCTCCAATCTCTATGCCCTCAATTTCGCCACCCCCTCCAAAATGGGTGGGCCCTATGACTACTTTGATCAAAAAACTACAGCAGAAATGACATTATGCCAGTTTCAGATCCCAAGTCTTAAGATTTTTACTGCTTCCACTTCCCGCCTCACAGAATATTTGCTGTGGGGACCTAGCTACTGTGTAAGAGATACGACTACTCTGGGACCACCATGCTGTGAGAAACCCACTACATGGAAAGGCCCAAGAGTCAGGGCCAGCAAACTATATCCTGTAGGCCAAATCAGGCTCATCGGCCTGTTTGCATTATCGTTATTTTCTAGCTAAGAATGGCGAGGTGGGGCAGCCAAAAGAATAACAACAGTCTGTTATAGGCAAAAAGTATAGGAAACTTAAAATAATATTTTATTGAAATTGTCATGCTCATCTGTCTACTTATTGTCTGTGGCTTCTTTCTTGCTATAATGGCAGAGTTGAATAGCTGTGACAGACATCATGTGACCCTGAAGCCTAACATAGTCACTATCTGGACCTTTACAGGAAAAGTCTGCCAACACCCATCCTCAGAGGATAAGAAGGAGAGGCCAAGAAGCATAAAAGAGCTTATACAGATAATTGTATTAATATGCCATACATCTTAAATCCTGTACCTCCAGCCAAATCAACGGATGCCACATGGAACAGAGACAGATTACCCAGATGAGCCCTTCCCAGATTTCTTATCAACAATACCAAAAGCAAAATAAATGGCTGTTTTAAGGCGTTAAGTTTTGAGTAGTTTGTTACATAGCAAGAGATAACTGAAACACCTTGCAACCACCCTACAAAGGAAGATGTAAGATGTTATCTAAATATTTAGAGGAGGAAATAGAAGCTCAGAAAGATTAAACAGCTCATTCAAGTTCACAGCTGACAAATAAGGAGCTCAGATTTCAACCCAGGTCTTTTCCATTCCTAAGCCTTACTTGTGATACAGTAGCCTCAGAACATTCAGCCTTTTCTCTACTGTCATACATTTTATGCTCATGTCAATCTTCATTAACTCGATATATGTGTACTGACAATTGTCACCACAGGTAAGCACTGCACTAAGCTTTGTGGGGAAATAAGAGATGTAATTCAGATGGAATCTGAAAATTTTACTTAACTTTCTGCTTAGCTAAGAAGTCCAGTGGTTATCATAATGTGATGGTGGATGAAATATTATAAATTCAACTTTGACACATTTACTCTGAAGTTGGTGGCCTACAGAACCCCATTGTAGGTAATAAAAGTTTCAGAAAAGCTATTTGTTTGATCTTATGTCACAGTTGTAGGACTTTTTTTTTAAGGAGCAATTCAGTAGTCAGTGAACAGATGACTTGAAAGCTCATCCTACCTACTTGCAAAGTTAGCTACACATCAGTGTTTTACTTCGTTTTTTCATTTCAGATTAACTGTCCTCTTTTATGTTCAAACCATATGTAACTGTAACTGAATGGAAGTTAAAAATCTGAAAATCATTAGGATTGAATAGCAATGAAAGGCAGGAAACGCAAGATTATGGAAAGTGATTTTGAGTGACCATGTCAAGGAATGTAAAGAAAACTATTGAAGGATATTCCAGGTTGTCTGCCAGTCTTTTTCTGAGGTCATTCCTGGAGATGGGTCACTCTGAAGTGAAGGTTGTCAACTAGGAACACAGCAAGGTGAAACACACCATGGCAAAAATGGAGGCAACTATGGGCTTAAAGGACATTTCCTTGTTTATCAAGGGCCCTACATAAGTTTCAGCTGCATAGGAGCCAAAATATATCATCTTTATAGTATTTGATAGTCCATGGCTTGTTGGAACTGACCCATACCAGCTTACAATAACTGATTAAATTTTTAGGAACTCTTGTGAGCTGACTGTTGATATCTGCCATGGTAGGAGCATTTACACCATGGAAACTGGAAAATACAATAAATAAGTCAAGGATTTTTTTTAGAGAGCCAGTTTATCAGCACACAACTGAGAAAGAGTCAATTAAAAATGATTAGCCACTAGTCCAAAACTGATTAGAGTGTGTGATAAACTATAAGGCATTCATTATATTTATGCTCTTCAATAATTTTTAGTGACATAAGAAACAAATATGGAAGCAAAACTCTAAGTCCAGTATAGTCCCCCAAAATGCTAAAACATACAGCTCTATATAGAAACATTATGGAAATAAAATACAGCAATGTCTTCACTGTGGTTATCTTTGGGGTGTGGATTTACAGGTAACTGTTGTTTCATGCATTATAGCTTTCAAGTATTCTACAAGTATTGCTTTCTTAATTAAAAATGCATTAAAATTAATGTGCCTAAGTATTAACCTGTCTAAATTTTGTGTACAAGAATAACAGTGGGAGGAATTAGGAAGAAAGGTTGGAAGAGGAGGGCTTTCTCTTCCTAACTCACTCAGTCCTGTGAGAAAGGGATTGAGGAGAAACTATTATAATTTAATTGTATCTAGGAGTCCTGCTAGAGTCACAGAGGGAATGAGTAGAGAAGCAAAAGACAAATGAGTAGAGAGGCAGAAAAAGTAGCAGAGGGAATACTAAACTAGGGATCAGAAATTGTATCCCCAGCAGCTACATTAAGAAGCCATGTCAGAGTCATTTCACTTTTCAGGCTGCATATTTTTTCTCTCCAAAGTGTGCGAACCACAGTAGGAAAAACGCATGCATTTCCTTTTAATCAAGATGTTGTAAGTGAACTTCCTCTTGAGGGCAGCCAGCTCTTAGGGTGTGTGTGTGGCAGCATGCGACTCACCTGGCAAAGGAAAGTGGTGCTGGTAGGCTTGGGTAGAGGAATGTTTGCTGGAGAGGAAGGAAGGGAATTGTGCAAGATGAAGGTACAGGGGTGTCGTTTAGTGAGGGTGCTGGGAGAAAACTATCCTAATTATAAAAACTCAATGGTAGTATCAAAGGGATGCTTGGGAACAAAAACAGGATTCCCGTTTTGTTTTATTTTATATGTAGATACAGAACTCTTGCTTCTCACAGACACATTTCTTTTTTTTAATTTTTTATTGCATTTTAGGTTTTGGGGTACATGTGCAGAACATGCAAGACAATTGCATAGGTACACACATGGCAACGTGTTTTGCTTCCTTTCTCCCCTTCACCCACATTTGGCATTTCTCCCCAGGCTATCCCTCCCCGGCTCCCCCCCTTGCTGGCCCTCCCCTTTTCCCCCCAATAGACCCCAGTGTTTAGTACTCCCCACCCTGTGTCCATGTGTCCTTATTTTTCATCAGCCACCTATGAGTGAGAATATGCGGTATTTCATTTTCTGTTCTTGAGTCAGTTTGCTGAGAATGATGTTCTCCAGATTCATCCATGTAGCTACAAACAACACAAACTCATCATTTCTGATTGCTGCATAATATTCCATGGTGTATATGTGCCACATTTTTCCAATCCAGTCTATCATCGATAAGCATTTGGGTTGGTTCCAGGTCTTTGCTATTGTAAACAATGCTGTAATGAACATTCGTGTGTATGTGTCCTTATAGTAGAACGATTTATAGTCCTTTGGATATATACCCATTAATGGGATTGCTGGGTCAAATGGAATTTCTATTTCTAAGGCCTTGAGGAATCGCCACACTGTCTTCCACAATGGTTGAATTAATTTACACTCCTACCAACAGTGTAAAAGTGTTCCTTTTTGTCCACATGCTCTCCAGCATCTGCTGTGTCCAGATTTTTTAATGATCGCCATTCTAACTGGTGTGAGATGGTATCTAAATGTGGTTTTGATTTGCATCTCTCTCATGACCAGTGATGATGAGCATTTTTTCATATGATTGTTTGCCTCATATATGTCTTCTTTCACAAAGTGTCTGTTCATATCCTTTGCCCATTTTTGAATGGGCTTGTTTGTTTTTCTTCCTGTAAATCTGTTTGAGTTCTTTGTAGATTCTGGATATCAGCCCTTTGTCAGATGGGTAAACTGCAAAAAGTTTTTTCCATTCTGTTGGTTGCCGATTGACCCTAGTGACTGTTTCTTTTGCTGTGCAGAAGCTGTGAAGTTTCATTAGGTCCCATTTGTCTATTTTGGCGTTTGTTGCCAATGCTCTTGGTGTTTTGTTCATGAAGTCCTTGCCTACTCCTATGTCCTGGATAGTTTTGCCTAGATTTTCTTCTAGGGTTTTTATGGTGCCAGGTCTTATGTTTAAGTCTTTAATCCATCTGGAGTGAATTTTAGTGTAAGGTGTCAGGAAAAGGTTCAGTTTCTGCTATCTGCACATGGCTAGCCAGTTTTCCTTACGCCATTTATTAAACAGGGAATCCTTTCCCCATTGCTTGTTTTTGTCAAGTTTATCAAAGATTGTATGGTTGTAGATATGTTGTGTTGCCTCTGATGCCTCTGTTTTGTTCCATTGGTCTATATCTCTGTTTTGGTACCAGTACCATGCTGTTTTGATTACTTTAGCCTTGTACTATAGTTTGAAATCCGGTAGTGTGATGCCTCCCGCTGTGTTCTTTTTGCTTAGAATTGACTTGGCTATGCGAGCTCTCTTTTGGTTCCATATGAAGTTCATGGTGGTTTTTTCCAGTTCTGTGAAGAAAGTCAATGGTAGTTTGTTGGGAAAGCATTGATTCTGTAAATTACGTTGGGCAATATAGCCATTTTCACAATATTAATTCTTCCTAACCATGAACATGGAATGTTTCTCCATCTGTTTGTGTTCTCTCTTATTTCATTGAGCAGTGGTTTGTAGTTTTCCTTGAAAAGGTCCCTTACATTTCTTGTGAGTTGTATTCCTAGGTATTTTATTCTGTTTGTAGCAATTGTGAATGGCAGTTCGTTCTTGATTTGGCTTTCTTTAAGTCTGTTATTGGTGTAGACGAATGCTTGTGATTTTTGCACATTGATTTTATATCCTGAGACTTTGCTGAAGTTGCTTATCAGTTTCAGGAGTTTTTGGGCTGAGGTGATGGGGTCTTCTAGGTATACTATCATGTCGTCTGCAAATAGAGACAATTTGGCTTCCACCTTTCCTATTTGAATACTCTTTATTTCTTTTCCTTGCCTGATTGCTCTGGCTAGAACTTCCAGTACTATATTGAATAGGAGTGGAAAAAGAGGGCATTCTTGTCTAGTACCAGATTTCAAAGAGAATGCTTCCAGTTTTTGCCCATTCAGTATGATATTGGCTGTTGATTTGTTGTAAATAGCTTTTATTACTTTGAGATATGTTCCATCGATCCCGAGTTTATTGAGGGTTTTTAGCAAAAAGGGCTGTTGAATTTTGTCGAATGCCTTCTCTGTGTCAATTGAGATAATCATGTGGTTTTTTTTTTTTGGTTCTGTTTATGTGGTGAATTACTTTTATAGACTTGCGTATGTTGAACCAGCCTTGCATCCCCGGGATGAATCCTACTTGATCATGATGGATAAGTTTTTTGATGTGCTGTTGCAATCGGCTTGCCAATATTTTATTGAAGATTTTTGCATCTATGTTCATCATGGATATTGGCCTGAACTTTTCTTTTCTTGTTGGGTCTCTGCCGGGTTTTGGTATCAGGATGATGTTGGTCTCATAAAATGATTTGGGAAGAATTCCCTTTTTTTTCTGATTCTTTGGAATTGTTTTAGAAGGAATGCTACCAGCTTTTCTTTGTGTGTCTGGTAGAATTCGGCTGTTCACCCATCTGGACCTGGGCTTTTTTGTGTGGTAGGCTCTTAATTGCTGCCTCAACTTCTGACCTTGTTATTGGTCTATTCATAGTTTTGGCTTCCTCCTGGTTTAGGCTTGAGAGGATGCAGGAGTCCATAAATTTATCCATTTCTGTCAGGTTTACTCGTTTATGTGAATAGAGTTGTTTGTAATATTCTCAGATGATGGTTTGAATTTCTGTGGAATCTGTGGTGATTTCCCCTTTATCATTTTTTATTGCATCTATTTGGTTTTTCTCTCTTTTCTTTTTTATCAATTTGGCTAGAGGTCTATTTTGTTGATCTTTTCAAAAAACCAGCTCTTGGATTTATTGATTTTTTTGAAGGGTTTTTCATGTCTCTATCTCCTTCAGTTCAACTCTGATCTTAGTTATTTCTTGTCTTCTGCTAGGTTTTGAGTTTCTTTGACCTTGCTCCTCTAGCTCTTTCAATTTTGACGATAGGGTGTCAATTTTGGATCTCTCCACTCTTCTCCTATGGGTACTCATTGCTATATATTTTCCTGTAGAGACTGCTTTAAATCTGTCCCAGAGATTCTGGCATGTTGTGTCTTCGTTCTCATTAGTTTCGAAGAACTTCTTTATTTCTGCCTTCATTTCTTTGTTTATCCAGTCAACATTCAAGAGCCAGTTGTTCAGTTTCCATGAAGCTGTGCGGTTCTGGGTTGGTTTCTGAATTCTGAGTTCTAACTTGATTGCACTATTGTCTGAGAGACTGTTTGTTATGATTTCAGTTGTTTTGCATTTGCTAAGGAGTGCTTTACTTCCAATTATGTGGTCAATTTTAGGGTAGGTGTGATGTGGTGCTGAGAAGAATGTATATTCTGGGGACTTGGTGTGGAGAGTTTTGTAAATGTCTATCAGGTTTGCTTGTTCCAGGTCTGAGTTCAAGCCCTGGATATCTTTGTTGATTTTCTGCCTGGTTCATCTGTCTAATATTGACAGTGGAGTGTTAAAGTCTCCCACTATTATTGTGTGGGAGTCTATGTCCCTTTGTAAGTCATTACGAACTTGTCGTATATATCTGGGTGCTCCTGTATTGGGTCCATATATGTTTAGGATCATTAGCTCTTCTTGTAGTATCGATCCTTTTACCATTATGTAATGGCCTTCTTTGTCTCTTTTGATCTTTGTTGCTTTAAAGTCTATTTTATCAGAGATGAGAATTTCAGCTCCTGCTTTTTTTTTGCTCTCCATTTGCTTGGTAAATCTTCCTCCATCCCTTTATTTTGAGCCTTTGTGTATCCTTGCATATGAGATGGGTTTCCTGGATACAGCACACTGATGGGTTTTGGATTTTTATCCAATTTGCCAGTCTGTGTCTTTTGATTGGTGCATTTAGCCCATTTACATTTAGGGTTAATATTGTTATGTGTAAAGTTGATACTGCCATTTTGATGCTAGCTGGCTGTTTTGCCCATTAGTTGTTGTAGATTCTTCATTATGTTGATGATTTTTAGCATTTAGTGTGATTTTGGAATGGCTGGTACTGGTTGTTCCTTTCTGTGTATAGTGCCTCTTTCAGGAGCTCTTGTAAAGCAGGCCTGGTGGTGACAAAATCTCTGAGTACTTGCTTGTTCACAAAGGATTTTATTTTTCCTTCACTTATGAAGCTCAGTTTGGCTGGATGTGAAATTCTGGGTTGAAATTTCTTTTCTTTAAGGATGTTGAAGATTGGCCCCCACTCTCTACTGGCTTGTAGAATTTCTGCCGAGAGATCTGCTGTGAGTCTGATGGGCTTCCCTTTGTGGGTGACCCGACCTTTCTCTCTGGCTGCCCTTAGTATTCTCTCCTTTATTTCAACCCTGATGAATCTGACAATTATGTGCCTTGGGGTTGCTCTTCTTGCGGAATATCTTTGTGGTGTTCTCTATATTTCCTGCATTTGAGTGTTGGCCTGTCTCTTGCTAGGTGGAAGAAATTTTCCTGGATAATATCCTGAAGAGTATTTTCCAACTTGGATTCATTCTCTTCGTCACATTCTGGTACACCTATCCAACGTAGTTTAGGTCTCTTCACATAGTCCCACATTTCTTGGAGACTTTGTTCATTCCTTTTTGCGCTTTTTTCTCTAATCTTGGTTTCTCGTTTTATTTCATTGAGTTGATCTTCGACTTCTGATATTCTTTCTTCTGCTTGGTCAATTCGACTGTTTAAACTTGTGCATGCTTCACGAAGTTCTCGTGTTGTGTTTGTCGGCTCCTTTAATTCATTCATATTTCTCTCCAAGTTATCCATTCTTGTTATCATTTCCTTGAATCTTTTTTCAAATCTTTTTTCAAGGTTCTTAGTTTCTTTGCATTTATTTAAAACATGGTCTTTTAGCTCACAAAAGTTTCTCATTACCCATTTTCTGAAGTCTAATTCCATCATTTCTTCACAATCATTCTCCGTCCAGCTTTGTTCCCTTGCTGGTGAGGAGTTTTGGTCCTTTCTAGGAGGTGAGGTGTTTTGGTTCTGGCTGTTTTTCTTTTTTTTGTGCTGGTTTCTTTCCATCTTTGTGGATTTGTCTACCTGTTGTCTGAGTAGTTGCTGACTTTTCAATTGGGTCTCTGAGTAAACGCCCAGATTGTTGATGATGAAGTATTTCTGTTACTTGGTTTTTCTTCTACCAGTCTAGCCCCTTCACTGTATGACTGCTGAGGTTCACTCCAGGCCCTGCTTGTCTAGGGTGCACCTATAGCAGCTGCAGAACAGTGAAGGATGCTACCAGTTTCTTTTTCTGCTATCTTTGTCTCAGAATGATGCCCGCCAAATGTCAGTCTTTTGGATATACAGGGGTCAGGGAGCTGCTTGAGGAGACAGTCTGTACTTTATAGGAGCCCAAGTGCTGAGCTGTGAGCTCTGTTGTTCATTCAGCACTGTTAGGCTGCTACGTTTAATTCTGCTGCAGCAGAACTCATAAAAAAAAAACCTTTGTTTCTCAGATGCTCTGTCTTGGGGTGTTGGGGCTTTCTTTATGAGTGCCCATTGCACTGTCCTGCCCAGCTAGAAGGCAGTCTAGTCACTATTTGCCTGCCGAGGCTGCACCCTGCTGGTGTGAAGTCTGCCCTGTTGCTGCAGGCTCTGCCCTGTTGCTGCAGTCTCTGCCCTGCTGCCACGGCCTATGCCTTGTGGCAGTCTCTCTGTTGTGGTGGGTTGCCTCGGCAATGGCAGGCTGTGTCAGCAATGGGAGTGTACCTCAGTAGGGGTGGGGTGCCTCGGTAATGGCAAACCTCTCTCCCTTGCCAAGCTGCACCATCCTGGGTTCAGCTGTGCCCGCAGTGAAACTCTCCACCCGGAGCGTTTGGAATCGCCATTTTGTTTGTCCCACTGCGCCGGCCCAAACGCCATTTCCCTGGAATCTTCTGGCCTGGCTCACTGTCCAATTCTCTTTCAATCAGATGGATATGCCAATCTGCCCTCCCAAGTCTCAGATTGCCGGTTCAACAGGGCACCCAGACCTGTGCGCTTTGTGCGGAGCACTGTGGAATGCCACTGCATCTCTGGCCGCCAGCTGCACCAGCCAAAACTGCTGTGCTGGCATCCTGCATCTCTCCTATACCTGGGAATTTCCCCGTTCTGTGGGCAACAAAGATCTGCCTGGAAATGTGGCCCTGACGTGCCCTCCACACATTCACTGAGAGCTTCAATCCTGGGTTGTTCTCACTGTACCATCTTGAGTCAGTCTCCATTTTTTTACTTTTTATTCTCGGATATTTTGTTTAAATTATAAGACTTGATGGGTCTTAAATTTTTTCTCCTAAATTATTCAAATAAATTGTTTTTAAAATTCCATTTTTAACCACATGTTGGGTTCTGTGAGCTGAATCCTCACGTCAAAAAGAATTTTCATGGTACATTTGTTAAGTTTTCATTCTGGAATATTTTGTTTTTAACTATTGAATTCAAATGGCTCTTAAAATCTTTCTACTTAGTTTTACCACTAAAATGTTTTCAAAATTCCAAGTCAAACCATATGTTCAATTCTGTGAGCTGAATCTGCATATCAAAAATTATTTTCACCAGACATTTTTTAAGTTTCATTCTGCGACATTCAGTTTTTAACTATAGGCCTCACTGGGCTGTGAAATTTGTTTTCCTGAATTTTTAAAATAAAGTGTTTTTGAAATTACACGTCAAACCACATATTCAGTTCTGTGAGCTCAATCCTCACATCAAAAAGCATTTTCAGCATACTTTTTTTTTAGTTTTAATCCTGGGATATTTGGTTTTAACTATAAGACTAAATGGGTCTTAAATCTTTTCTCCTGAATTTTACAAACAAAGTGTTTTTCAAATTCCAAGTTGAACCACATGTTCAGTTCTGTGAGCTGAATCTGCACATCAAAAAGCCATTTCACCATACATTTTTTAAGCTTTCATTCTGGGATGTTTTGTTTTAACTATAGGATTCAATGGGCTCTGAAATTTGTTCTCCTGAATTCTACAAATAAAGTGTTTCCAAAATTCCAAGTCTAACCACATGTTCAATCATGTGAGCAGAATCCTTTTATCAAAAACATTTTCTGCATACTTTTTTTTGTTTCTTCCTTGGATATTTTGTTTTAACCAACAGACTCAATGGGTCTTAAATTATTGTTTTCGAATTTTACAAATAAAGTGTTTCCAAAATTCTAAGTCAAACCTCATGTTCAGTTTTGTGAGCTGAACAATCATATCAAAAAGCATTTTCACAATACTTTTTTTAAGTTTCATTCTTGGATATTTTGTTTTTAACTATAGAGTTTAATGGGCTCTTAAATACATTCTGCTTAATTTTACCACTAAAGTGTTTCCAAAATTCCAAGTCAAACCAGATGTTCAATTCTGAGAGCTGAAACTGCACATGAAAAATTACTTTCACCAGACATTTTTTAAGTTTTAATTCTGTGATATTTTATTTTAACTGTAGGACTCAATGGGTCTCAAATTTTTTCTCCTGAATTTTACAAATTAAGTGTTTCCAAAATGTCAAGTCAAACCACATGTTTAATTATGTGAGCTGAATCCTCACATCAAAAAGCATTTTCAGCGCACATTTTTTTAGTTTTCATTCTGGGATATTTTGTTTTAACTATAGGACTCAATGATCTGTGAAATTTGTTCTTCTGAATTTTACAAAAAAAGTGTTTTAAAAATTCGAAGTCAAACCACATGTTCAATTATTTAAGCTGAATCCTCACATCAAAAGGCATTTTCAGCGTATAGTTTTTTAGTTTTAATTCTGGGATATTTTGTGTTTCACTATAGGACTCAATGGGTTGTGAAATTATTTCTCCTGAACTTTACAAATAAAGTGTTTTCAAAATTCCTATTCAAACCAAGTGTTCTATTATGTGAGTTGAATCCTCATATCAAAAAGCATTTTCAGTGTACATTTTTTAGTTTTCATTCTGGGATATTTTGTTTTAACTACAGGACTCAATGGGTCTTAAATTCTTTCTCCTGAATGTTACAATTTGTTTCCAAAATTACAAGTCAAACCACATGTTCAGTTTTGTGAGCTGAACCTGCACATCAAAAAGCTGTTTCACCGTACATTCTTTAAATTTTCATTCTGGGATATTTAGTTTTTAACTATAGGATTCAATGGCCTCTGAAATTTGTTCTCCTGCATTTTACAAAGAAAGTGTTTCCAAAATTCCATGTCAAACCACATGTTCAATTATGTGAGCTGAATCCTCAAATCAGAAAGCATTTTCAGCATACCTTTTTTTAGTTTTTGTTGTGGGATATTTTGTTTTTAACTTTAGGACTCAAAGGGCTGTGAAATTTGTTCTGCTGAATTTCACAAATAACGTCTTTCCAAAATTCCAAGTCAAACCACATGTTCAATTATGTGAGCTGAATCCACACATCAAAAAGCATATTCAGCGTACATTTTTTCAGTTTTCATTCTGGGATATTTTGTTTTAACTATAAAACTCAAGGGGTCTCAAATTCTTTCTCCTGAATTTTACAAATAAAATGTTTTTAAAATTCCAAGTCAAACCACATGTTCAATTATGTGAGCTCAATCCTTACATCAGAAAGCATTTTCAGCGCTCATTTTTTCAGTTTTCGTTCTGGGAAATTTTGTTTTAAGTATAGGATTCAATGGGTCTTAAGTTCTTTCTAATAAATTTTACAAAAAAAGTGTTTCCAAAATTCAAGTCAAACCATATGTTCAGTTCTGTGAGGTAAATCTTCATATTGAAAAGCATTTTCAGCTTCCATTTTTTTAGTTTTCATTCTGGGCTATTTTGTTTTTAACTATAAGCCTCAATGGGCTGTGAAATTTGTTCTCCTAAATATTTCAATTTACGTGTTTCTAAAATTCCAATTAAAACCACATGTTCAGTTCTGTGAGCTTAATGCTTACATCAAAAATTATTTTCAGCATACGATTTTTTAGTTTTCATTCTGGGATATTTAGTTTTAACTATATGACTCAATGTCTCTTAAATTGTTTATCCTGAGTTTTACAAGGAAAGTGTTTCCAGAATTCCAAGTCAAACCTCATGTTCAGTTGAATGAGCTAAATCTGCACATCAAAAAGCAATTTTACCATACACTTTTTAAGTTTTAATTCTGGGATATTTTGGTTTAACTATAGGACTCAATGGGCTGTGAAATTTGTTCTCCTGAATTCTACAAAGAAACTGTTTCCAAAATTCCAAGTCAAACCACATGTTCAATTATGTGAGCTGAATCCTCACATCAAATAGCATTTTCAGCATACATTTTTAAAATTTTTATTCTGGGATATTTTGTTTTAACTATAGGACTCAATGGGACTTAAATTCTTTCTCCTGAATTTTTCAAATAAATTGTTTCCAAAATTCCATGTGAAACCACATGTTGAGTTCTGTGAGCTGAATCCTCACATCAAAAAACATTTTCACAATACATTTTTTTAGTTTTTATTCTGGGATATTTTGTTTTAACTATAGGACTCAATGGGCTCTGAAATTTTTCTCTTGCATTTTACAAATAAAGTGTTTCCAAAATTTCAAGTCAAACCACATGTTCAATTATGTGAGTTGAATCCTCAAATCAAAAAGCCTTTTCAGTGTACGTGTTTTATTTTTCATTCTGGGATATTTAGTTTTAACTATGGGACTCAATGGGTCTTAAATTCTTTCTTCTAAATTTTACAAAGAAAGTATTTCCAAAATTCCAAGTCGAGCCACATGTTCATTTCTGTGAGCTAAATCTGCACATCAAAAAGCCATTTCACCGTACATTTTTAAAGTTTTCATTCCAGGATATTTTGTTTTATCTATAGGACTCAATGGGCTCTGAAATTTGTTCTGCTGAATTTTGTAAAGAAAGTGTTTCCAAAATTTTAAGTCAAACCACATGTTCAATTAGGTGAGCTGAATCCTCACATCAAAAACCATTTTCAGCATACATTGTTTTCGTTTTCATTCTGGGATATTTTGTTTTAACTATAGGACTCAATGGGCTATTAAATTCTTTCCACTTAATTTTACCACTAAAGTGTTTCCAAAATTCCAAGTAAAACCAGGTGTTCAATTCTGTGAGCTGAATCTGCACATCAAAAATTATTTTCACTGGACATTTTTAAAGTTTTATTTCTGCAATATTTTGTTTTAACTATAGGACTCAATGGGCTCTGAAATTTATTCTTCTGAATTTTACAAATAAAGTGTTTCCAAAATTCCAAGTCAAACCACATGTTCAATTGTGTAAGCTAAATTCTCACATCAAAAAGCATTTTCAGCGCACATTTTTTTAGTTTTTATTATGGGATATTATGTTTTATCTATAGGACTCAATGGTTCTTACATTCTTTTTTTTTTTAATTTTTTATTGGATTTTAGGTTTTGGGGTACATGAGCAGAGCATGCAAGACAGTTGCATAGGTACACACATGGCAGTGTGCTTTGCTTTTCTTCTCCCCTTCACCCACATTTGGCATTTCTCCCCTGGCTATCCCTCCCCACCTCCCCCTCCCACTGGCCCTCCCCTTTTCCCCCCAATAGACCCCAGTGTTTAGTACTCCCATTTCTGTGTCCATGTGTTCTCATTTTTCATCACCCACCTATGAGTGAGAATATGCGGTGTTTCATTTTCTGTTCTTGTGTCAGTTTGCTGAGGATGACGTTCTCCAGATTCATCCATGTCCCTACAAACGACACAAACTCATCATTTCTGATTGCTGCATAATATTCCATGGTGTATATGTGCCACATTTTTCCAATCCAGTCTATTATCAATGGGCATTTGGGTTGATTCCAGGTCTTTGCTATTGTAAACAGTGCTGCAATGAACATTCGTGTACATGTGTCCTTATAGTAGAACGATTTATAGTCCTTTGGATATATACCCAGTAATGGGATTGCTGGGTCAAATGGAATTTCTATTTCTAAGGCCTTGAGGAATCACCACACTGTCTTCCACAATGGTTCTTACATTCTTTTTCCTTAACTTTACAGAGAAAGTGTTTCCAAAATTCCAAGTTGAACCACATGTTCAGTTCTGTGAGCTGAATCCTCACATCAAAAAGCATTTTAAGCATTCATTTTTTTGTTTTGTTTTCATTCTGGGATATTTCATTTTAACTATAGGACTCAATGGGTCTTACATTCTTTGTCCTTAATTATACAGAGAAAGTGTTTCCAAAATTCCAAGTCAAACCACGTGTTCAATTTTGTGAACTGAATTTGCACAAAGAAACCATTTTCAGTGTACATTTTTTTAGTTCTCATAATGGGATATTTTGTTTTAACTATAAAACTTAATGGGTCTTAAATCCTTTCTCTTTAATTTTTCAAATAAATTCTTTCCAAAATTCCATGTCAAACCACATATTGAGTTCTGTGAGCTGAATCCTCACATCAAAAAGAATTTTCATGGTGCATTTGTTAAGTTTTCATTCTGGGATATTTTATTTTTACTATAGGACTCAATGGGCTATTAAATTCTTTCTGCTTAATTTTACCACTAAAATGTTTTCAAAATTCCAAGTCAAACCAGATGTTCAATTCTGTGAGCTGAATCTGCACATCAAAAATTATATTCACCGGACATTTTTTAAGTTTTTGTTCTGCAATATTTTGTTTTAACTATAGGACTCAATGGGCTCTTAAGTTTATTCTCCTGAATTTTACAAATAAAGTGTTTCCAAAATTCCAAGTCAAACCACATGTTCAATTGTGTGAGCTGAATCCTCACACCAAAAAGCATTTTCAGCACACATTTTTTTTTTTAGTTTTCATTATGGGATATTTTGTTTTAACTATAGGATTCAATTGGTCTTAAATTCTTTCTAATGAATTTTACAAAGGAACTGTTTTTAAAACTCCAAGTCGACCCACATGCTCAGTGCTGTGAGCTGAATCCTCACATCAAAAAGCATTTTCCGTGTACAATTTTTTAGTTTTCATTCTGGGATATTTTGTTTTAATTATAGGACTCAGTGAGTCTTAAATTCTTTTGCCTGAATTTTACAAAGAAAGTGTTTCCAAAATTCCAAATCGAACCACATGTTCAATTTTGTTAGCTGAATTCTTACATCAGAAAGCATTTTCAGCACACATTTTTTAGGTTTATATTCTGGGATATTTTGTTTTAACTATAGGACTCAATGGGCTCTGAAATTTGTTTTTCTACATTTTACAAAGAAAGTGTTTTCAAAATTCAAAGTCAAACCACATGTTAAATTATGTGAGCAGAATCATCACATTCAAAAGCATTTTCAGTTTACATTCTCGTAGATTTCATTCTGGGATATTTTGTTTTAACCATAAGATTAAATGGGTCTTAAATTCTTTCTCTTGAATTTTACAAATAAATTTTTTTTTAAATTTCATGTCAAACCTCATGTTCAGTTTTGTGAGCTTAGTCCTCACACAAAAAAGCATTTTAAAGATAAACTTTTTAAATTTTTATTCTGGGATATTTTGTTTTTAACCATAGGACTCAATGGACTCTTAAATACATTCTGCTTAATTTTACCACTAAAGTGTTTCCAAAATTCCAAGTCAAACCACATTTTCAATTCTGTGAGCTGAATCCGCACATCAAAAAGCATTTTCACTGTACATTTTCTCTAGTTTTAATTCTGGGATATTTTTTTTTTCAACTATAGGGCTTAATGGGCTCTGAAATCCTTTCTCCTAAATTTTACAGAGAAATTGTTTCCAAAATTTCAAGTTATACCACATGTTTAATTCTCTGAGCTGAATCCTCACATCAATAAGCATTTTAACCGTATAGTTTTTTAGTTTTTATTCTGGTATATATATTTTTAACTATAAGACTCAATGGGCTTTGAAATTCTTTCTACTGAGGTTTACAAAGAAAGTGTTTCCAAAATTCCAAGTCAAACCACATGTTCAATTCTGTGAGCAAAAGCCACACATCAGAAAGCATTTTCAGCATACATTTTTTTAGTTTTCATTCTGGGATATTTTGTTTTTAACTATAGGACTTAATAGGCTTTGAAATTATTTCTCCTGAATTTTTCAATGAAATCGCTTCCAAAATTTCACGTCAAACCACATGTTCAATTATGTGAGCTGAATGCTCACATCAAAACCATTTTCACCGTACATTCTTTTTGTCTTTATTCTGGGATGTTTTGTTATAAACTACAGGAGTCAAAGGTCTCTAAAATTTTTTCTTCTAAATTTTACAAACAAAGAGTTTCCAAACTTTTAATTCAAACCACATGTTCTATTCTGTGAGCTGAATCCACACATTAAAATCATTTTCACCTTACATTTTCTTAGTTTTCATTCTGGGGTATTTTGCTATTAACTATAGAACTCAATGGGCTCTGAAATTCTTTCTCCTAAAATTTTCAAAGAAATTGTTTCCAAAATTCCAAGTCAAAACACATGTTCAATTCTGTGAGCTGAATGCTCACATCAAAATCATTTTTATTGTACATTCTTTTAGTTTTCATTCTGGGATATTTTGTTTTTAACTACAGGAGTCAAGGTGCTCTGAAATTTTTTCTCTTGAATTTTACAAAGAAAGTGTTTTCAAAATTTCAAGTAAAACCACATGCTCAATTCTGTGATCTGAATCCACACATCAAAAAGCATTTTCACCGTACTTTTTTTAGTTTTCATTCTGGTATATTTGGTTTTTAACTATAAGACTCATTGACTTCTGAAATTCTTTCTCCTGACTTTTACAAAAAAATGTGTTTCCAAAATTTCAAGTCAAATCATATGTTCACTTCTGTGAGCTGAATCCACACATCAAAATACATTTTCACCATATGTTTCCTCAGTTTTTATTCTGGGATATTTGGTTTTTAACTATAGGAGTCAATGGGCTTTGAAATTTTTTCTTCTGAATTTTACAAAGAAAGTGTTGCCAAAATTCCAAGTCAAACCACATGTTCAATTCTGTGAGCTGAACCCTCACATCAAAAAGCATTTTCACCAAACATTTTCCCTAGTTTTCATTTTGGGATATTTTGTTTTCAACTATAGAGCTCAATGGACTCTGAAATTCTTACTCCTGAATTTTACAAAGAAACTGTTTTCAAAATTTCAAGTTATACCACATGTTTAATTCTCTGAGCTGAATCCTAACATCAAAAAGCATTTTCACCATACACTTTTTTAGTTTTCATTCTGGTATATATATTTCTTTAACTATAAGACTCAATGGGCTCTGAAATTTTTTCTACTGAGGTTCACAAAGAAAGTGTTTCCAAAATTATAAGTCAAACCAGGTGTTCAATCCTGTGAGCTAAATCCACACATCAAAAAGCATTTTCACTGAATATTTTCTTTAGTTTTCATTCTGGGATTTTTTTTCAACTATAGGGCTTAATGGGCTCTGAATTTCTTTCTCCTGAATTTTACAAAGAAATTAGTTTCAAAATTCCAAGTCAAACCACATGTTCAATTATGTGAGCTGAATGCTCACATCAAAAAGCATTTTCACCATACATTTTTTTACTTTTCTTTCTGTGAAATTTTGTTTTTAACTACAGGAGTAAAAGGGCTCTGAAATTTTTTCTTCTGAATTTTAGAAAGAAAGAGTTTCCAAAATTTCAAGTCAAACCACATGTTCAATTCTGTGACCTGTACCAACACATCTCAAAGCATTTTCTTTCTACATTTTTTTAGTTTACATTCTGGGATATTTTGTTTTTAACTATGAAACTCAATAGGCTCTGAAATTCTTTCTTCTGAATTTTACAAAAAAGTGTTTCCAAAATTTCGAGTAAAACCACATGTTCAATTTTGTGAGCTAAATCCACACATCAAATTTTTTTCACCGTACATTTCTTTAGTTTTCATTCTGGGATATTCTGTTATTCACTATGGGACTCGATGGGCTCTGAAATTCTTTCTTCTGAATTTTACCAGGAAAGTGTTCCCATAATTTTGAGTAAAACCACATGTTCAATTCTGTTAGTTGAATCCACATATCAAAAAGTATTTTCAACGTACATTTTTCTAGTTTTTATTCTGGGATTTTTTTTTAATCTATAGGAAACACAGTGCTCTGACATTTTTTCTCCTCAATTTTACAAAGAAAGTTTTTTTAAAAATTCTATGTCATACCACAGGTTCAAATCTGTGAGCTGAATCCACACATCTAAAAGCATTTTCACTGTACATTCTTTTTACTTTTCATTCTGGGATATTTTGTTTTTAACTATAGGTCTTTATGGGCTCTGAAATTCTTAATTCTGAATTTAACAAAGAAAAGGTGTCCAAAATACCCAGTCAAACCACATGTTCAACTCTGTGAGCTGAATCCTCACCTTGAAAAGCATTTTCACCATACATTTGTTTAGTTTTCAGTCTGGGATATTTTGTTTTTAACTATAGGGCTCAATGATCTCTGAAATTCTTTCTCCAGAATTTTACAAAGATAGTGTTTACAAAATTCCAAGTCAAACCACATGTTCAATTCTGTGAGCTGAATCTGCACATCAAAAAGCATTTTCACCATACATTTTTTCAGTTTTCATTCTGGGATATTTTGTGTTTAACTTAATGTGCTCTGAAATTCTTTTTCCTGAATTTTACAAAGAAAGTGTTGCAAAATTCCTAGTCAAACAACATGTTCAATTCTGTGAGCTTAATCTGCACATCAAAAAACATTCTTACGGTACATTTTCTCAGTTTTCATTGTTTGATATTTTATTATTAACTATAGGATTCAATGGGCTCTGAAATTTATTCTCCTGGATTTTACCAAGAAAGTGTCTCCAAAATTCCAGGTCAAAACACATGTTCAGGAGACCAATCCAAGATGGCCGATCACTAACAGCTCAGGATTGTAGCTCCCAGTGAAAGCTCAGAGATGAGATGACACCACACTTTTAGATAAATTTTTGTCACTCACAGATCAGCCGATTCCCAGTGGAGGAGCCCCACGGGTCACCAGCGTGACTCTTGTGGCTGCTGCAGAGGTTTTGCCGGCGCCTCGTTGCAGCAGCTCTTCATGCAGAGCAAACGGGACTGCTACCCCTACTGACCAGAGTTTGGAGCTCCGGGAAGTCAGAGCCGCTTGTTGCCGACTCAAGAGGGAAGCCAGACCAGAGATTCCCTGGCAGAAGAGCACCGTCAGTTTTATCACTGCTATTTAGGCTGCCACAGTGGGTTGCTCAGATCCCAGCACTGGGAATCAATAAATCGAACGTCGACTCAGAAACCTAATTAGAAAGGCGGTTCATCTACAATGAAGGGAAAAAAAAGCCTAAGAAGGCCGAGTATACTCAAAATCAGAACCCATCAGCAACGGAACAAGCCCTGATGGAAAAGGACTCATCAGCAGCAGAACAAGTCCTGATGGAAAAAGACTGTGTTTCATTATCTGAAATAGGCTTTAAAAGGTGGATGATGAGAAAATTCTGGGAGTTAAAGGAACTTGTTCTAACCCAATGTAAAGAAACTAAGAACTTTGAAAAAAGGTTCGATGAAATGGTGAAAAGAATAGACAATATAGAGAGGAATACAAATGAATTTATGGAGTTGAAAAATACAACACGAGAACTCAGTGAAATATGTACAAGCTTAGATAGCCAAATGGATCAAGCAGAAGACAGGCTATCAGAGGTTGAAGACCAACTCAATGAAATAAAACGACAAGACAAGAATAGAGAAAAAAGGATAAAAAGGAATAAGCAAAATCTCCAAGAAATATGGGACTATGTGAAAAGACCTAATATACGTTTGATTGATGTACCTGAATGTGATGGAGAGAATGAATTCAAGCTGGAAAATATTCTTCAGGATATTATCCAGGAAAATTTTCCTAATTTAGCAAAGCAGGACACTATTCAACCCCAGGCAATACAGAGAACACCACAAAGATATTCCTTAAGAAGACCAACCCCAAGGCACATAATCATAGGATTCACCAGGATCAAAATGAAGGAGAAAATGTTAAGAGCAGCCAGAGGGAAAGATCAGGTTACCCATAAAGGGAAGCCTATTAGGCTTACAGCAGATCTCTCAGCGGAAACCCTACAAGCTAGAAGAAAGTGGGGGCCAATATTCAATATACTTAAAAAACAGAACTTTCAGCCCAGAATTTCATATCCTGCCAATTTAAGCTTTACAATTGAAGGAAAAATAAAATCTTTTAGGAACAAGCAAGTACTCAGAGATTTTATTACCACCAGGCCTGCTTTACAAGAACTTCTAAAAGAAGCATTATACCTAGAAAGGAACAACCAGTATGAGCCTTTCTAAAAATACACGAAAAAGTAAAGAGCATTAACATAAAGAAGAATTTACATCAACGAAAGGATAAAATAGCCAGTTAATATCAAATGGCAATAATCCTAAATTTAAATCGACTAAATCCCCCAATCAAAAGATACAGACAAAATCTAACGGTATATCTAAAGATATACAAAGACTCAAAATAAAGGGTTGGAAAATGACTTACCAATTAAATGGAGAGCAAAAATAAATAAATAAAAAGCAGGAGTTGCAATTCTCACAATTAATAAAATAGATTTCAAAGCTACAAGGATACAAGGGTAAAAGGATTAATGTAATAATAAGAGATCTTAACACCCAGACACATAAGACCCATAATGAGATTTAGATTCAACGAGACAGAAAATTGATAATGATATCAAGGACTTGAACTCATATCCTGAACAAATAAACTCAATAGAGCTCTCCATTTTAAACACACAAAATATACATTATCCACTTTAAACACACAAAATATTGATCGGCCATTATTGATACCCATTTTAGGAATAAAGTAATATTTCTTTTTCCCTCTTTTTCTCTTTTTCCCTCTTTATTTTCTTTTTCCCTCTTTTTCTTTCTCTTTCTTCAAAAAAAAAAAAAAGAACAAAACACATGTTCAATTTTGTGAGTTAAATCCACACATAAAAAATAATTTTCATAATAAATTTTTTTAGTTTTCCTTCTGGGATATTTTGTTTTAAACTATAGGACTCAATGTGCTCTAAAATTCTTTCTCCTGAGTTTTATAAAGAAAGTGTTTCCAAAATTACAAGTGTAACAACATATTCAATTCTGTGAGCTGAATCCACACATCAAAAAGCATTTTCACCATACATTTTCTGAGTTTCCTTCTGGGATATTTTTTTATAAGTATAGGGCTCAATGGGCTCTGAATTTCTTTCTCCTGCATTTTACAAAGAAAGTGTTTTCAAAATTCCAAGTCAAACCACATGTTCAATTCTCTAAGTTGAATCCACACATCAAAAAGCATTTTCACTGTACATTTTTCTAGTTTTCATTCTGGTATATATATTTTTTCACTATAAGACTCAATGGGCTCTTAATTCTTTCTACTGAGGTTTACAAAGAACGTGTTTCCAAAATTCCAAGTCAAACCACTTGTTCAATTCTGTGAGGTAAATCCACACATCAAAAAGCATTTTCAGCATACATTTTTTTAGTTTTCATTCTGGGATATTTTGTTTTTAACTATAGGACTCAATGGGCTTTGAAATTCTTTCTCCTGAATTGTTCAAAAAAATTGTTTTCAAAATTCCAGGTCAAACCACATGTTCCATTCTGTGAGCTGAATGCTCACATCAAAAAGCATTTTCACCATACATTCTTTTAGTTTTCATTCTGAGATATTTTGTTTTTAACTACAGGAGTCAAAGGGATCTGAATTTCTTCTCCTGAATTTTATTATGAAAGTGTTTCCAAAATTCCAAGTCATGTGGTTTGACTTGGAATTTTGGAAACACTTTATTTGAAAAATTCAAAAGAACAAATTTCACAGCCCATTGAATCCCATAGATAAAAACAAAATATCCCAGAATGAAAACCAAATAAATGTACGGTGAAAATAATTTTTGATATGTGGATTCAACTCATAGAATTAAACATGTGGTTTGACTTGGAATTTTGGAAACTCTTTCTTTCTAAAATTCAGAAAAAAGAATTTCAGATACCTTTGACTCCTGTAGTTAAAAACTAAATATCTCAGAATGAAAACTAAAAAAATGTGCACTAAAAATGCCTTTTGATGTGAGGATTCAGCTTACATAATTGAACATATGGTTTGACTTGGAATTCTAAAAACACTTTATTTGTAAAAGTCAGAAGAATAAATTTAAGACCCAATGAGTCCTATAGTTAAAACAAAATATCACAGAATGAAAACTTTAAAAATGTCCGGTGAAAATAATTTTTGATGTGCAGATTCAGCTCACAGAACTGAACATCTGGTTTGACTTGGAATTTTGGAAATACTTTAGTGGTTAAAATAAGCAGAAAGAATTTTAGAGCCCATTGAGTCCTACAGTTAAAAACAAAATATCCCAGAATGAAAACTCAACAAATGTACCGTGAAATTCCTTCTTGATGTCAGGATTCAGCTCACAGAACTCAACATGTGGTTTGACATGAAATTTTGGAAACAATTTATTTGAAAAATTCAGGAGAAATAATTTAAGACCCATTGAGTCTGATGGTTAAAACAAAATATCCCAGAAAGAAAACTAAAAAAAATGTACGCTGAAAATGGTTTTTGATGTTAGGATTCAGCTCACATAATTGAACATGTGGTTTTACTTGGAATTTTGGAAACACTTTATTTGTAAAATTTTGGAGAAAGAATTTCAGAGCCCACTGAGTCCTGTAGTTAAAAACAAAATATCACAGAATGAAAACTGAAAAAAAAAAATGTATGGTAAAAATACTGTTTTATGTGTAGATTCAGCTCCCAGAATTGAACATGTGGTTTCACGCAGAATTTTGGAAAAACTTTCTTTGAAAAATTTAGGAGAAGGAATTTCAAAGCCCATTGAGTCTTATAGTTAAAAACAAAATATCTCAGAATGTAAACTAAAAAAATGTTTGTTGAAAATGCTTTTGGATGTCCGGATTCAGCTCACAGAATTGAACATGTGGTTTCACGCAGAATTTTGGAGACACTTTTTTTGTAAAATTCCGAAGAAAGAATTTCAAATCCCATTGAGTCCTATAGTTAGAAACAAAATATCTGAGAATGAAAACTAAAAGAATGCATGGTGAAAATTCTATTTGGTTTGTGCATTCAGCTCTCAGAATTGAACATGTGGTTTGACTTGGAATTTTGAAAACAATTTCATTGTAAAATTCAAGAGAAAGAATTTTAGAGCCCACTGAGTCCTATAGTTAAAAACAAAATATCCCAGAATGAAAACAGAAAAATGTACAGTGAAAATACTTTTTTATGTGCTGATTCAGCTCACAGAATTGAGCATGTGTTTTGACTTGAAATTTTGGAAACACTTTCTTTGTAAAATTCAAGAGAAAGAATTTCAGAGCCCATTGAATCCTATAGTTAAGAACACAATATCCCAGAATGAAAATTATAAAAATATATGGTGAAAATGCTTTCTGATGTGCGGATCAGCTCACCAAATTGGACATGTGGTTTGACTTGGAATTTTGGAAACACTTTATTTGGAGAATTCAGGAGAAAGAATTTCAGAGCCCATTGAGTCCTATAGTTGAAAACAAAATATCCCAGATTAAAAACTAAAAAAATGTATGGTGAAAATGCTTTTTGATGTGTGAATTCATCTCACAGAATTGAACATATGGTTTGACATGGAATTTTGGAAACAGTTTCTTTGTAAAATTCAGGAGAAAGAATTCGAGAGCCCATTGAGTCCTATAGTTAAAAACAAAATATCCCAGAATGAAAACTAAAAAAAAATGTATGGTGAAAATGCTTTTAGATATGTGGATTCAACTCACAGAATTCAATATGTGGTTTGACTTGGAATTTTGGAAAAACATTGTTTGTAATATTCAGGAGAAAAGATTTCAGAGCCCATGGAGTTCTATTGTTGAAAGCAAAATATCCCAGAATGAAAACGAAGAAAATGTATGGTGAAAATGCTTTTTGATGTGTGGATTCAGCTCACAACATTGAACAGGTGGCTTGACATCAAATTTGGGAAACACTTTCTTTGTAAAATTTAGGAGAAAGAATTCCAGAGCCTATTGAGTCCTATAGTTAAAAACAAAATATCCCAGAATGAAAACTAAAAAAATGTACTCTGAAAATGGTTTGTATTTTCGGGATTCAGCTCATTCAATCGAACTTCTGTTTTGATTTTGTAGGTTGCAAACACTCTTCTTTTGGAATCTCAGAAGTGATATATAGGCCTATGGTGAAAAACCGAGTATTCCATGTCAAAAACAAGAGAGAAGTTTTCTGTTAAAATGCTTTGTGATGGGTGCATTTAGCTCACAGAGTCGATCTTTTGCTTTTATTCAGCTGGTCGGAAACACTCTTTTTGTAGAATCTAGCAATATCATTTCAGATCCCTTTGACACATATGATGAAAAGAAGAACTCCTCACAATGAAAACTAAAATGAAGCTATCTGTAAAAAATACTTTGCAACGTGCAGATTCAGCTCACAATGTTCAACGTTTGTTTTCATACAGAATGTCTGAAATACTCTTTTGGGAGAATTTATAAAGTGATATTTCAGAGCCCATTGAGGCCTATGACAAAAAACAGAATATCCTATGATAAAAACTAGAAACAAGCCATCTGGAAAATTGCTTTGCAATGTGTGGAGTAAGTTCACAGAGCTGATTGTTTGATTTTATTCAGGAGGTTTGAAGCACTCTTTTATATACTATCTAGAAAATGACATTTGAATGCTCTTTGAGGAATATAGGTGAAAAACCAAATATGTTGTGATAAAAATTAAAAATAAGATATCTGTGAAAATGCTTTTTGATGGGTGGATTCAACTCACAGAGTTCAACGTGTGTTTTTATTTGAACGTTTAGAAACACTTTCTTTGTAAAATTCAGGAGGGAGCATTTCAGAGCCCATTGAGTTCTATGGTTTAAAACCAAATAGTCAAAATGAAAACTAAAATAAAATACTGTGAAAAAGCTTTGTGGTGCAGCATTTCGACTCATACAGTCGAACCTCTGTTTTGATTCTGTAGGTTGCAAAGCCCCTTCTTGTGGAATCTAAGAAGCGATACAGAGGTCTACGGTGAAAACAGAATATTCCACGTTAAAAACAAGAGAGAAGGTATCTGTGAAAATGCTTTGTGATATTTGCATTAAGCATAAAGGGTCGATCCTTTGTTTTTATTCAGCGGTTCGGAAACACTCCCTTTGCAGAATCTAGCAGCAACATTTCCGATCCCATTGATGAAAAACCAAATACACCATGATGAAAACTAAAAAGATGCTATGTGTGAAAAATACTTTGTGACGTGCACATTCAGCTCACAATGTTCAATGTTTGTTTTCTTCTAGAATGTCTGAAATACTCTTTTTGGAGAATCTGAGAAGGGACATTTCAGAGCCTTTAGAGGCCTATGGCAAAAAAAACAGAATATCCTGTGACAGAAATTAGAAAAAAACGATCTGGGAAAATGCTTTGCAATGTGTGGATTAAGTTCACAGGGGTGATCTTTTGTTTTTTTACAGCAGGCTGGAAGCACTCTGTTTTGTAGAATCTAGAGAAGGACATTTGAAAGCTCATTGAGAACTGTAGGTGAAAAGCCAAATACCCTGTGATAAAAATTAGAAGAAAGATATCTGTGAAAATGCCTGTTGAAGTGTGAATTCAGCTCACAGAGTTGAACTTCCGTTTTGATTCAGCAAGTTGGGAACACTTTTCTTGTAGAATGTAGGAAAATAATTCGAAGATCATTGAAGCCTGTCATGAAAAATCTAAGATTGACTAATAAAAATCAGATATAAGCTATTTATAGAAATGCTTTGCAATGTGTGAATTAATGTTACAGAATTCAATCTTTCTTTACATTTATCATGTTTGAAAATCTATGTGGAATCATGAAAGGGACATTATAAAGTCAATAATGTCAATAGGCCTAGGGTAAAAAACTGAATATCCCGTGATACAAATTAGAAACAACTATCTGTGAATATGCTTTGCAATGTGTGGATTCAGCTCAAAGATTTGAATCTTTGCTTTGATTCAGCAGTTTGGAAACACATTTTTGGAGGTTCTAGGGTGGGATATTTCAGAGCCAATTGAAGCCTATGAATCCCATGGTGAAAACTATAAACAAGCTATCTTTACAAATGCTTTGCCAAGGATGGCACCAGTTCACAGAGTTCAAGAATTGTTTGATTCAGCAGGTTGGAAAAACTGTTTTTATAGAATCTAAGAAGAAATATTTCAAAGTCCACTGAGGCCTATGGTGAAAAACCAAATATCCCATAATAAAATCCGGAAAGAAGCAATCTATGAAAATGCTTTGTGATATGTGATTTCAGCCCAAATTTTTTAAGCTTTGTTTTGGTTCAGTAGGTTGGAAACCCCATTTTTGTAGAATCTATAAAGGGACAAGCATTCTATAAAAATGCTTTGCAATATGTAGAGTCAGCCTATGGCTGGAGTGCAATGGTGCGCACTTGGCTTATTGCAACACCTGCCTCCTGGGTTCAAGCGATAGTACTGCCGCAGCCTCCCAAGGAGCTGGGGTTGCAGGTTTCCACAACACCACGTCCAGCTAACTTTCTCTTTATTATTTATTTATTTATTTATATGCCTCAAATCTATCTGTATTTTATTTCTACCAAACAGCCAGAAAGGCAAAAATAAAACAATACGGAATGCTGCACACCTTGGCATGTCATCCTTGCTCAGCAGCCACGACAGCCTTCTGTGTATCATCACAATTTTAGCATAGGTGCTGCTGAAGCGAGCACATGCCATGCTCGGCTCAGCTTTTTTATTTTTCTCTGTTTTTATGTTTTTCATAGGGAGCAGGTGGTGCTCTGTCTTTCAAGGCCAGTCTCGAACCTGTCATCTCATGATCCACTCACCTTGGCCTGCCAAAGTGCTGAGATTACAGGTGTGAGTTGCCGAGCCCAATCCAAGTTTTGTTTTCATTTTAAAGACAGGGTTTCACCACCTTGGTCGGGCTGGTCTTGAACCCACAACCTTGGGTGATCCATCTGCCTTGGTCTTCAAAGCACTTGGATGACAGGCTCATGTGAGCCACCGTGCCTGGCCAGCAGACTTTATTGTTAAAAAAGAAATCCGAGAGACTGGACTGGGTGCTGTGATTTACGCCAGCAATCCTAGCCCTTTGGGACGCTGGGGTGGGCGGATCACCTGAGGTCATGAGTTCGAGGTCAGCCTGGGCATCCCAGTGAAAACCCACCTCATTTAAAAAAAGAGAAAAAGAAAAAGTAAAGAAATCAGACATACCAGTGTGCATAATTGTAAAAACGAGGTGCTGGATGACTCCAGCTTCCGCCCCGCCTTTCTCTATGATGTAATATTTCCCTCTTGTCACCCAGGCTGTAGTGCAACAGTGCGATCTTGGATTATTGCAAAATCTGCTTTTTCTGTTGAAGCAATTTTCCTGCCGCAGCCTCTCAAAAAACTGGTTGCAGGTGTCCACACCACCACGTCCAGCTAACGTTCTGTTTATTTAATTATTTTTTTTCTCTACCTCAAATCTATCTATATTGGATTTCTACCAAACAACCAGAATGGCAAAAAAAAAAAAAAAAAAAAAAAACAGAATGCTGCACACCTTGGCATGTCATCCTTGTGCGGCGGCCATGCTGGCCTTCTGTGTATTGTCCCAAATTTAGTGTAGGTGCTACCGAAGCGAGCACATGCCATGTGCGGCTCAGCTTTTTAATTTTTTATGTTTTTCTTAGGGAGCCAGTTGCACACAGCCGGTTGTGTCATTCAAGGCAAGTCTCGAACCTGTGACCTCAGGATCCACTTGCCTCGGCCTTCCAAAGTGCTGGGATTACAGGCGTGAGCCGCCAAGCCGAACGCAAGTTTTGTTCTCATATTAAAAACAAGGTTTCACCTCGTTGGTCGGGCCAGTCTCGAACCCGCATCCTCCAGTGATCTGCCCTCCTTGGTCTTCAAAGCGCTTGGATGACAGGCTCACGTGAGCCACCATGCCCAGCTGGCACACTTTATTGTTAAAAAAGAAATCTGAGAGACTGGGCCAGGTGCTGTTACTCACGCCAGCAATCCAGCACTTTGGGAGGCCAAGGTGGGCGGGTCACCTGATGTCACGAGTTCAAGGTCAGCCTGAGCATCCCGGTGAAAATCCACCTCATTTAAAAAAAAGAGAAAAATAAAAAGAAAGGAAATCAGACAGACCAATGTGTACAATTGTAAAAAACGAGGTGCCAGAACACTCCACCCCCAGCCTCACCTTTCTTTATGAAGTAGTGTTTCCCTCTTTTCACCCAGGCTGGAGTGCAATGGTGCGATCTTGGCTTATTGCAACATCTGCCTCCTCAGTTCAAGCGATCGTCCTGCCTCAGCCTCCCAAGGAGCTGGAGTTGCAGGTGTCCACACCACCATGTATAGCTAACTTTCTCTGTATTTATTTATATTTATTTATTTATTTATTCTGTACGTGAAATCTATCTGTATTTGATTTCTACCAAACAGCCACAACAGCAAAAAAAAAAAAAAATACAAAACGCTGCACACCTTGGCATGTCATTCTTGCATGGTGGCCATGCTGGCCTTCTGCGTATCGTCCCAATTTTAGATTAGGTGCTGCCGAAGCGAGCACATGCCATGCCCATCTCAACTTTTTAATTTTTTTCTGTTTTTATGTTTCTCATAGGGAGTGGGTTGCGCTGTGTCATTCAAGGCCAGTGTCGACCTCACCATCCACTTGTCTCGGCATTCCAAAGTGCTGTGATTACAGACGTAAGCTGCCGAGCCCAACCCAAGTTTTGTTTTTGATTTAAAGACGGGGTTTCAACACGTTGGTCAAGCTGGTCTTGAACTTGCAAACTCTGGTGATTTGCCCACCTTGGTATTCAAAGGGCTTGGATGACAGGCTCACGTGAGACACCGTGCCCCGCTTGCCAAATTTATTGTTACAAAAATAATCCAAGAGACTGGGCTAGGGCTGTGACTCATGCCTGCAATCCCAGCACTTTGGGAGGCCAAAGTGGGGGAAGGGTCACCTGAGGTCACGTGTTCGAGGTCAGCCTGGGCATCCCAGTGAAATCCACCTCATTTAAAAAAAGATAAAAAGAAAAAGAAAAGAAATCAGAGAGAACAGTGTGTACAATTGTAAAAAATGAGGTCCTGGATGATTCCATCCCCGTTCCACCTTTCTTTATGATGTAGTGTTTCCCTTTTGTCACCCAGGCTGGAGTGCAATGGAGCGATCTTGGCTTATTGCAACATCTGCCTCCTCAGTTCTAGCGATTGTCCTGTCACAGCCTCCCAAGAAGCTAGGGTTGTAGGTGTCCACACCACCACATCCAGCAAATTTCTGTTTATTTTTTTTTCTGTCCCTCAAATCGATCTGTAATTGATTTATAAGAAACAGCCACAACGGCAAAAAAACAAAAATATGGAATGCTGCACACCTTGCCGTTTCATGCTTGTGCACTGCTCACACTGGCTTTCTGGGTATCGTCCCAATATTAGCATAGGTGCTGCCAAAGAGTACATGCCATGCCCGGCTCAGGTTTTGTATTTTTTTTTCTGTTTTTATGTTTTTCATAGGGAGCGGGTTGCGCTGTGTCATTCATGGCCAGTCTTGAACCTGTGACCTTATAATCCACTTGCCTTGGCATTCTAAAGTGCTGGGATTAGAGGCGTGAGCTGCCTTGCCCAACCCAAGTTTTGTTTTCATTTTAAAGATGAGGTTTTACCACGTTGGTCGGACCGGTCTCGAACCCACAACCTCAGGTGATCCACCCACATTGGTATTCAAAGGGCTTTGATTACAGGCTCACGTGAGCCACCATGCCCGGCCATCCAAGATTATTGTTAAAAAAGAAATCCGAGAGACTGGGCCAGGCGCTGTGACTCACGCCAGCAATCCTTGCACTTTGGGAGGCCGAGGTGGGTGCATCACCTGAGGTCACAACTTCGAGGTCAGCCTGGGCATCCCAGTGAAAACCCATCTTCTTTAAAAAAGAGAGAAAAAGAAAAAGAAATCAGGCAGATAAGTGTGTACAATTGTAAAAATCGGGGCGCTGGATGACTCCACTCCTGGCCCTGCCTTTCCTTATGATGTAATGTTTTCGTCTTGTCACCCTGGCTGAAGTGCAATGGTGGGATCTTGGCTTATTGCAACATGTGCCTCCTCGGTTCAAGCAATTGTCCTACCGCAGGCCCCCCAAGTACCTGGGGTTGCAGTTGTCCACAACACCACGTCCAGCAAACTTTTTTTTTCTTTTTTGTACCTCAAATCTATCTGTATTTGATTTCTACAAAACAGTCACAACAACAAAAAATACAAAACGCTGCACACGTTTGCATGTTGTCCTTGCATGGCAGCCAGGCCCGCATTCTGTGTATCGTCCCAATTTTATTGTAGGTGCTGCTGAAGTGAGCACATGCCATGCCCGGCTCAGCTTTTTTTTTTTCTGCGTTTATGTTTTTTATAGGGAGCGGGTTGTGCATTGTCATTCCAGGCCAGTCTCAAACCTGTGACCTCACAATCTGCTCGCCTAGGCCTTCCAAAGTGCTAGGATTGCAGCGTAAGCCACCGAGCCCAACCTAAGTTGTGTTTTTGATTTAAAGATGAAATTTTAGTGTGTTGGTAGGGCTAGTCTCGAACCCGCCACCTTGGGTGATCCGCCCGACTTGGTCTTCAAAGGGCTTGGATGACAGGCTCACGTGATCCCCTGCACCTGGCCAGCCATCTTTATGGTTAAAAAAAAAATAAGAGAGACTGGGCTGGGAGCTGCAACTCATGCCAGAAATCCAGCACTTTGGGATGCCCAGGTGGGCGGGTCACCAGAGGTCACGGGTTGGAGGTCAGCCTGGGCATCCCGGTGAAAACCCACCTCCTTTAAAAAAAGAGAAAAAGAAAAAGAGAGAAATCAGACAGATCAGAGTGTACAGTTGTAAAAAACGAGGTGCCAGATGACTCCACCCCTGGCCCAGCCTTTCTTTATGATGTAGTGTTTCCCTCTTGTCACCCATGCTGGAGTGCAAAGGTAGGATCTTGGCTTATTGCAACATGTGCCTCATTGGTTCAAGCAATTGTCCTGCACAGCCCAAAATGTAGCTGGAGTTGCAGGTGTCCACCCCACCACAACCAGCTAACATTTTGGGTTTTTTTTTCCTGTGCCTCAAATGTATCTGTATTTGATTTCTACAAAACAGCCACAATGGCAAAAAAAAAAAAAAAAAAAAAAAATACAGAACGTTGCACACCTTTGCAGCGTTCTGTGTATCGTCCCAATTTTAGTGTAGGTACTGCCGAAGAGAGCAATGCCATGCCCGGCTCAGCTTTTTAAATTTTTTTTTGCTTGTATGTTTTTTATAAGGAGCGGGTTGTGCTGTGTCATTCAAGGCCAGTCTCGAACGTGACCTCAGGATCTGCTTGCCTCAGCCTTGCAAAGTGCTAGGATTACAGGCGTGAGCCGCCGAGCCCAAGCTAAGTTGTGTTTCTGTTTTAAAGACGGGCTTTCACTGTCATGGTCGGGGTGGTCTCCAATCCACAACCTCAGGTGATCCACCCACCTTGGTCTTCAAAGCGCTTGGATAACAGGCTCAAGTGAGCCCCCTCGTGCCCAGCCAGCCGACTTTATTGTTAAAAAAAGAAATCAGAATGACTGGGCCGGGTGCTGTGACTCACGCCAGCAATCCTAGCACTTTGGGAAGCTGAGGTGGGCGTGTCACCTGAAGTCACGGGCTTAAGGTCAGCCTGGGCATCACTGTGAAAACCCACCTCCTTTAAAAAAAGAGAAAAAGAAAAAAAGAAATCACACAGATCAGTGTGTACAATTGTAAAAATCCAGGTGATGGATGACTCTACCCTTGAACCCACCTTTCTTTATGATGTAATGTTTCCCTCTTGTCACCCATGCTGGAGTGCAAAGGTGGGTTCTTGGCTTACTGCAACATGTGCCTCCTTGGTTCAAGGGATTATTCTGTGACAGCCCACCAAGTAGCTGGGGTTGCAGGTGTCCACACCACCACATCTAGCTAACTTTTTTTTAACCCCAAATGTATCTGTATTTTATTTCTACAAAACAGCCACAATGGCAAAAAAAATTCCAGAATGCTGCAAACTTTTGAGGGTCATCCTTGCACAGCGGCCACGCCTGCCTTCTGTGTATCATCCCAAATTTAGTGTAGGTGCTGCCAAAGTGAGCACATGCCATGCATGGCTTAGTTTTTTAATTTTTTTTCTGCTCTTATGTTTCTTAGAGGGAGCAAGTTGTGCTGTGTCGTTCAAGGCCAGTCTCAAACCTGTGACCTCCCGATTCACTCACGTAGGCATTCCAAGGTGCTAGGATTACAGGAGTGAGCTGCTGAGCCCAATCTAAGTTCTGTTTTTGTTTTAAAGACAGGGTTTCACCGTGTTGGTCGGGCTGGTCTCGAACCAACAACCTTGGGTGATCCGCCATCTTGGTCTTTAAAGTGCTTGGATGACAGGCTCACGTGAGCCCCCGTGTCCCACTGGCCAACTTACTTTAAAAAAAAAAATCAGAGACTGGGCCTGGCGCTGTGACTCACGCCAGCAATCTTAGCAGTTTGGGAGGCTGAGGTGGGCGGGTCACCTGAGGTCACAGGTTCAAAGACAGCCTGGGCATCCTGGTGAAAACCCAACTTCTTTAAAAAAAGAGAAAAAGAAAAAGAAAAAAAAATCAGATCAGTGTGTACTATTGTGAAAAACGAAGTGCTGGATGAATCCACCCCCAGTCCCGCATTTCTTTATGACGAAGTGTTTCCCTCCTGTCACCCAGGATGGAGTGCAATGGTAGGATATAGGCTTATTGCAACATGTGCCTCCTTGGTTCAAGCAGTTGTCCTCTCGCAGCCCACCAAGAAGCTGGGGTTGCAGGTGTCCACACCACCACGTCCAGCTAACTTTTTTTTTGTACCTCAAATCTATCTGTATTTGATTACTACAAAACAGCCACAATGGCAAAATATATATATACGGAATGCTGCACACCTTTGTGTGTTGTCCTTGCGTGGTGGCCACACCCGCTTTCTGTGTATGGTCCCAATTTTAGTGTATGTGCTGCCAAAGCGAGCAGATGCCATGCCTGGCTCAGCTTCTTTGTTTTTTTAAATGCAAATTTTTGCTTAAGTTTACTTTCATTGTAAAAACTAATTTCTCGTAAGAGCTTTTTAACAGTGGCACAGTCTTAATACATTTTAAATAAATTACAACCAAGCCTAAATTATTGTGTAGAGTGAGAGGGATTTAAAGAAACTACAGTCACCCTTTTGGTTGGCTAAGAAGCCAAATTAATCCTTCATGCATTTAGTTGACAGTAATTTCAGTTCATTTGTAGCCCCACATATGTGGTTTTTCGCCTATATTCCTCAATGAGCATTCAAATGTCTTTTTCTACATTCTAAAAAACAGTGTGCTTCCAACCTGCTGAATAAAAACTAAGGTTCACCTCTGTGAACTTAGTCCACACATTGCAAAGCATTTTTTCAGATTGCTTGTTTCTAGTTTTTATCACGGGATATTCTGTTTTTTGCCATAAGCCTCTCTGGGCTCTGAAATGTCACTTTATAAATTCTCCAAAAAGAGTATTCCAGACTTTCTGTATGACAACCAACGTTTAACACTGTGAGCTGAATCTGCACGTCGCAAAGTATTTTTCACAGATAGCTTCATTTTAGATTTCATTGTGGGGAATTTGGCATTTTATCAAATGTTTCAATGGGATCTGAAATGTTGTTGCTAGATTCTACAAAAAGAGTGTTTCCAACCACCTGAATAGAAACAAAGGATAGACTCTGTTAGCTTAATGCACACATCACAAAGCATTTTCACAGATAGCTCCTCTCTTGTTTTTAACGTGGAATATTTTGTTTTTCATGAAAGACCTGTCTATCGCTTCTTAGATTCCACAAGAAGAGTGATTGCAACCTCCAGAATCAAAACCAAGGTTCGACTGTATGAGCTGAATCCCCACATCACAAAGCATTTTCAGAGTACTTTTCTTTTTAGTTTTCATTTTAGATATTTGATTTTAAACCATAGGACTCAATGGGCTCTGAAATTCTCCCTCCTGAATTCTACAAAGTAAGTGTTTCCAAACTTCCAAATCAAACCACATGTTCAACTCTAAGTTGAATTCACATATCAAAAAGCATTTTCACAGATAGCTAGTTTCTAAGTTTTATCACAACATATTTTGTTTTTCACCTATATTCCTCAATCAACATTCAAAAGTCTTTTTCTAGATTCTACAAAACAGAGTGCTTCCAATCTACGGAATAAAACCCAACGTTCACTTCTGTGAACTTAATCCACATATTGCAAAGCATTTACCCAGATCACTTGTTTCTAGTTTATATCACAGGATATTCTATTTTTTATTATAGGCCTCTATGAGCTCTGAAATGACACTTTATAAATGGTCTGAAAAGAGTATTTCAGACATTCTGTATGAAAACAAATGTTTAACACTCTGAGCTGAATCTGCACATTGCAAAGAATTTTTCACAAATAGCTTCTTTTTAGTTTTCATTGTGGGAATTCAGCTTTCCATCATACGTCTCAATAAGCTCTGAAATGGTGTTGCTAGATTCTACAAAAAGAGTGTTTCCTATCAGCTGAATAAAAACTAAGGATCGATTCTTTAAGCTAAACGCACACAATGGAAAGCATTTTCACAGATAGCTTCTCTCTTGTTTTTAACGTGGAATACTCGTTTTTTCACCATAGGTCTTTACATCGCTTTTTAGATTCCACAAAAAAAGAGTTTGCAACCTCCAGAACTGAAAGAGAAGTTTGACTGTACAAGCTGACTCCGCACATCAGAAAGCATTTTCAGAGTAGTTTTCTTTTAGTTTTCATTGTGGGATATTTGGTTTTTATCCATACGACTTAATGGGCTCTGAAGTGTTTTTTTTCCCTGAATTTTACAAACAGAGTGTTTCTAACATTCTGAATCAAAACAAATGTTAAACTCTGTATGCTTAATCCACACATTCTAAAACATTTTAACAGATATGTATTTTCTAGTTTTTGTTTCTAGTTGTGTATCATGATATATTCTGTTTTGCACCATAGGCCTCTAAAGGCTGTGAAATGTCCCTTTAGATTCCACAAAAAGAGTATTTCAGACATTCTTTATGAAAACAAACGTTTAACACTATGAGTTGAATATGCACGTCACGAAGCATTTTTCACAGATAGCTTCTTTTTAGTTTTCATCGTGGTGTATACGGTTTTTCATCATACGTCTCAAAGGGATCTGAAATGTTGTTGCTAGATTCTACAAATAGTGTTTCCAACCAGCTGAATAAAAACAAAGGATCGACTTTGTGTGCTTAAGGCAAACATCACAAAGCATTTTCATAGATACCTTATTTTTTGTTTTTAACCTGGAATATTATTTTTTTCATCATAGGCCTCGATATCCCTTCTTAGATTCCACAAGAAGAGTGTTTTCAACCTACAAAATCAAAACAAAGTTTCGACTGTATGAGCTGAAACCCTGCATCACAAAGCATTTTCATAGTACTTTTTTTTAGTTTTTATTTTGGAATATTTGATTTTTATCTATAGGACTCAATGGGCTCTGAAATGCACCCTCCTGAATTTTACAAGGAAAGTGTTTCCAAACTTCCAAATGAAAACACACATTCAATTCTGTAAGCTGAATCCATACCTCAAAAAGCATTTTTTCAGATTGCGTGTTTCTAGTTTTTATCACGGTATATTCTGTTTTTTGCCATAGGCCTCTATGGGCTCTGAAATGGCACTTTGTACGTTCTCCAGAAAGAGTATTTCAGATATTCTGTATGAAAACAAACGTTGAAAACTGTGAGCTGAATCTGCATGTCACAAAGTATTTTTCACAGATAGCTTCTCTTTGGTTTTCATTGCTGGCAATTCGGCTTTTCATCATATGTCTCAATGGGATCTGAAATGTTGTTGCTAGATTCTACAAAAAGAGTGTTTATGACCAGCTGAATAAAAACAAATTATCGACTCTGTGACCTAAATGCACACATCACAAAGCATTTTCACAGATAGCTTGTCTCTTGTTTTTAACGTGGAATACTCGGTTTTTCACCATAAGACTTTATATAGCTTCTTAGATTCCACAGGAAGTTTGTAACCTCCAGAATTAAAACAAAAGTTCGATTGTACGAGCTGAATCCCCACATTAAAAATAATTGTTGTCAGAGTATTTTTTTTAGTTTTCATTGTGGGATATTTGGTTTTTATCCACAGGACTCAATGGGCTCTGAAATGTTTTTTTTTTTTTTTTTTAATTTTAAAAAGAGAATTTTTCCAACATTCTGAATCAAAAAAATATTCGACTCTGTAAGCTGAATCCACACATCCCAATACATTTTAACAGATATATATTTTCTAGTTTTTAATCACAATATATTCAGTCTTTCACCAGAAGCCTCAATAAGCTTGAAAATGTATTATCTTAGATTCTACAAAAAGAGTGTTTTCAACCTGCTGAATCGAAACAAAAGTTCAAAGTCATAGGCTGACTCTACATATTGCAAAGCATTTTTGTGGAATGCTTGTGCCTTTATAGACTCTACAAAAACAGGGTTTTCAACCTGCTGAACCAAAAAAAAGCTGCAAAAATTTGGGTTGAATCCACATATCACAAAGCATTTTCACAGATAGCTTGTTTCCAGTTTTTATCATGGGATATTTGATTTTTCACAATAGGCCTCAGTGGGCTTTGAAACATTTCTTTTTAGATTGTATAAAAACAGTGATTCCAACCTGCTGAATAAAAGCCAACGTTCATTTCTGTGAATTTAATCCACACATTGCAAAGCACTTTCCCAGATCACTTGTTTCTAGTTTTTATCACGGGTTATTCTGTTTTTTGCCATAGGCCTCTATGAGCTCTGAAATGTCGCTATATAAATTGTCCAAAAAAAATATTTCAGACATTCTGTAGGAAAACAAACATTTAGCACTGTAAACTGAATTAGCACATCATAAAGTATTTTTCACAGATAGCTTCTTTTCAATTTTTTATTGTGGAGAATTCGGCTTTTCATCATATGTCTCAATGGGATCTGAAATATTGTTGTTCCTGGATTCTACCAAAAGAGTGTTTCTGATCAGCTGAATAAAAACAAAGGATCGATTCTGTGAGCTTAATGCACACATCACAAATCATTTTCACAAATAACTTCTCTCTTGTTTTTAACATGGAATACTCGGTTTTTCACCATAGGCCTTTATAACAGTTCTTAGGTTCCACAAGAAGAGTGTTTGCAACCTCCAGAATTAAAGCAGAAGTTTAAATGTACGAGGTGAATCCCCATATCAAAAAGCATTCTCAGAGTTTTTGTTTTTTTGGTTTTAATGGTGGGATATTTGATTTTTAATCAAAGGACTCAATGGGCTCTGAAATGTTATTTCCTAAATTTTTCAAAGAGAGTGTTCCCAACATTCTGAATCAAAACAATTGTTAAACTCCGTGAGCTGAATCCACACATCCCAAAACATTTTCACAGATATATATTTTCTTGTTTTTAATCAAAAAAGATTCAGTCCTTCACAAGAGGCCTCAAGAAGCTTCAAAATGTATTATCTTACATTCTACAAAAAGAGTGTTTTCATCCTGCTGAATCCAAACGAAAGTTCAAAGCCATAGGGTGACTCTACATATTGCAAAACATGTTTATAGAATGCTTGTCCCTTATAGAGTCTACAAATCAGCATTTCCAACCTGCTGAACCAAAACAAAGCTTCAAAAATTTGGGCTAAATCCACATATCAAAAAGCATTTTCACAGATAGCTTGTTTCCAGTTTTTATCATGGGATATTTGGTTTTTCACAATAGGCCTCAGTGGGCTTTGAAACATTTCATTTTAGATTGTATAAAAACAGTTTTTCCAACCTGCTGAATCAAAACAATTCTTCAACTCTGTGAACTGGAGACATACATGGCAAAGCATTTGTAAAGATAGCTTTTTTATACTTTTCATCATGGGATTCATAGGTCTAAATCGGCTCTGAAATATCCCACCCTAGAATCTCCAAAAAAGTGTTCCCAAATTGCTGAATGAAAACAAAGGTTTAAATCTGTGAGCTGAATCCACACATTGCAAAGCATATTCCCAGATAGTTGTTTCTAGTTTTTATCACGGGATATTCAGCTTTTTACCATAGGCCTTAATGGACTCTATAATGTCCCTTTCCTGATTCCACATAGATGTTTCAAAATGTTAATAAAAGCAAAGGTTAAATTCTGTTACATTAATTCACACATTGCAAAGCATTTTCATAAATAGAGTATCTCTGATTTTTATTACTGAATATTAGATTTTTCATGACTGACTTCAATGAGCGGATCTTAAGGTCACAGGTTGGAGACTGGCCTTAAACGACAGAGTGCAACCTGCTCCGTATAAAAAACATAAAAACAGAAAAAAATAAAAAAGCTGAGCCAGGCATGGAATATGCTCACTTTGGCTGCACCTACAGTAATATTGGGAGGATACACAGAAGTCCTGCATGGCCGCTGTGCAAGGGTGACACACAAAGGTGTGCAGCGTTTTGTATTTTTCTGGCATTGTGGCTGTTTTGTAGAAATCAAATATAGACAAATTTGAGGTACAAAAAAAAAAAACAAGAAAGTTAGCTGGACGTGGTGGTGTGGACAGCTGAAACCCCAGCTACTTGGGAGGCTGCCATAGGACAATTGCTTGAACTGAGGAGGCAGAGGTTGCAAGAAGCCCACATTGCACCACTGCACTCCAGCCTGGGTGACAAGAGGGAAATGCTACGTCATAAAAAAAGGCGGGGAGCGGTGGGAGTCATCTGGCACCTTGTTTTATACAATTGTGCACACTGATCTGTCTGATTTCTTTTCTTTTTCTTTTTCTCCTTTTTTAAATAATTTGGGGTTTCCCCAAAATGTTCAGGCTGACCTTGAACTCGTGACCTCAGGTGACCTGCCCACCTTGTCCTCCCAAAGTGCTAGGATTGCTGGCATGAGTCACAGTACCTGGCCCAGTCTCTCTGATTTCTTTCTTAACAATAAAGTCGGCCAGCTGGGCATGGTGGCTCATGTGAACCTGTCATCCAAGCGCTTTAAAGACCAAGGCGGGAGGATCACCCGAGGTTATGGCTTCAAGAGTGGCCAGACCAGCAGGGTGAAACTCCATCTTTAAAATGAAAACAAAACATAGGTTGTGCTCGGCGCCTCATGCCTGTAATCCCAGCACTTTAGAAGGCTGAGGTGAGCGGATCATGAGGTCATAGATTCGAGACTGGCCTTGCACGAAACAGCACAACCTGCTCCCTATGAAAAACATAACAGAAAAAAATAAAAGCTGAGCTGGTCATGCACGTGTCCACTTCCGCAGCACCTACACTAAAATTAGGATGATACACAGAAGGCTGGTGTGGCCGCTGAGCAAGAATGACATGCAAAGGTGTGCAGCGTTTCGTATTTTTTTTTTTTTTTTTTGCCATTTTAGCTGTTTTGTAGAAATCAAATACAGATAGTTTTGACATACAAAAATAAAAAATAAAACAGAAAGGTAGCTGGACGTGGCGGTGTGGACACCAGTAACCCCAGCTACTTGTGAGGCTGTGGAAGGACAATCGCTTGAACTGAGGAGGCAGATGTTGCAATAAGCCAAGATCGCACCACTGCACTCCAGCCTGGGTGACAAGAGGGAAACACTGCATTAAAAAGAAAGGCAGGGCAGGAGGTGGAGTTATCTGGCGCCTCGTTTTTTACAATTGTATGCACTGATCTGTCTGATTCTTTTTCTTTTTCTTTTTCTCTTTTTTTAAATGAGGTGGGTTTTCCCCTGGATGCCCAGGCTGACCTCGAACTCCTGACCTCAGGTGACCCTCCCACCTCGGCCTCCCAAATTGCTAGGATTTCTGGCGTGGGTTACAGCACCTGGAGCAGTCTCTGTGATTTCTTTTATAACAATAAAGTTGGCCGTTCGGGCATGGCTGCTCACGTGAACCTGTCATCCAAGCGCTTTGAAGACCAAGGTGGGTGGATCACCCGAGGTTGTGTGTTCGAGACCGGCCCGACGAACATGGTGAAACCTCGTCTTTAAAAGAAAAACAAAACTTAGGTTGGGATCGGTGCCTCATGCCTGTAATCTTAGCACTTTGGAAGGCTGAGGTGTGTGGATCGTAAGGTCACAGGTTCAAGACAGTCCTTGAAAGACACAGAAAAACCCACTTTCTATGAAAAGCATAAAAACAGAAAAAAATTAAAAATCTGAGCCGGGCATGTCATGTGACCACTTCGGAAGCACCTACACTAAAATTGGGACAATAAACAGTAGGATGGCATGGCCGCCGTGCAAGGATGACACAAAAAGGTTGCAGTATTCTGTATTTTTTTTTGCCATTGTGGCTGATTTGTAGAAATGAAATGCAGATAGATTTGAGGTACAAAAAAAAAAAAAACAGAAATTTACCTGGACGTGGTGGTGTGGACACTTGCACCCCAGCTACTTGGGAGGCTGTGGCAGGACAATCACTTGAACCAGGGAGGCAGATGTTGCAACAAGCCAAGATCACACCTTTGCCCTCCACCCTGGGTGAGAAGAGGGAAACAGTACCTCATAAAGAAAGGTGGGGTGAGGTGTGAAGTCATGCGGCCCCACGTTTTTTACAATAGTACACACTGATCTGTCTGATTTCTTTTTTTTTTTCTTTTTCTCTTTTTTAAATGAGGTTGGTTTTCCCCGGGATGCCCAGGCTGACATCGTGACCTCAGGTGACCCACCCACCTCGGCCTCCCAAAGTGCTAAGAATGCTGGCATGAGTCACAGTGCCCAGCCCAGTCTCTCTGATTTTTTTTTAAAACAATAAAGTCAGCCGGCCGGGCACAGTGGTTCACATGAGACTGTCATCCAAGCGCTTTGAAGACCAAGGAGGGTGGATCACCTGAGGTTACCGGTTCAAGACTGGCCCAATCAACATGGTGAAACCCCATCTTTAAAACAAAAACAAAACTTAGTTTGGCCTCCGCGTCTCAAGCCTGTAATCCCAGCACTTTCAAAGGCTGAGGTGAGCAGATCGTTAGGTCACAGGTTCTAGTCAGGCCTCGAACGACACAGCGCAGCCTGCTCCCTAAGAAAAACATAAAAACAGATAAAAATTAAAAAGGTGAGCCGGACATGGCATGTGCCTGCTTCAGCAGCACCTACAGTGAAATTGGGACAATACACAGAAGGCCAGCATGGCCGCCATGCCACGATGACATGCAAAGGTGTGCAGCATTCCTTATTTTTTTTTGCCATTGTGGCTGTGTTTTAGAAATCAAATACAGATAGATTTGAGTTACAAAAACACAAACAAAAAATAAGTTAAGTGGACATGGTGGTGTGGACACCTGCAACCCCAGGAAATTGGAAGGCACCAGCAGGAAAATTGCTTGAACCCAGAAGGCAGATGTTGCAATAAGCCAATTATCGCACCTTTGCACTACAGCCTGGGTGACAAGAGGGAAACGCTATGTCATAAAGAAAGGTGGGGCAGGACGTGGAGTCATCCGGCACCTCGTTTTTTACAACTGTACACACTGCTCTGTCTGATTTCTTTTCTTTTTCTTTTTCTCTTTTTATAAATGAGTTGGGTTTTCCCTGGGATGACCAGGCTGACCTCGAACTGGTGACCTCAGGTGACCTGCCCACCTCAGCCTCCCAAAGTGCTAGGATTGATGGCGTGAGTCACAGTGCCTGGCCCAGTCTCTCTAATTTCTTTTTTAAATAATAAAGTCAGTCGGCCAGCCACGGTGACTCATGTGAGACTCTCATCCAAGCGCTTTGAAGACAAAGGCAAGCGGATCCCCCGAGGTTGCGGGTTCAAGATCAGCCTGACCAATACGGTGAAACCCCATCTTTAAAACCACAACAAAACTTAGGTTGGGCTCGGGGCCTCACGTCTGTTATCCCAGCACTTTGGAAAACCGAGGTGAGTGGATCGTGAGGTCACAGGTTCCTGATTGGCCTTGAAGGACACAGTGCAACCTGCTGCCTATAAAAAACATAAAAACAGAAAAAAAAAAGCCGAGCTGGGCGTGGCATGTGCTGGCTTCGGCAGGACCTATAATAAAATTGGGATGATACACTGAAGGCTGGCGTGGCCCCGCGCAATGATGACACGCAAAGGTGTGCAGCGTTTCGCATTTTTTTGGCCTTTGTGGCTGTTTTGTAGAAATCAAATACAGATAAATTTGAGGTACAAAAGAAAACCAAAAAAAACCCCCCAGAAAGTTAGCTGGACATGGTGGTGTGGACACCTGCAACCCCAGCTACTTGGGAGGCTGTGGCAGGACAATTGCTTGAACCGAGGAGAAAAATCTTGCAATACACCAAGATCACACCATTGCACTTCAGCCTGGGTGACAAGGGGAAAACGCTACATCATAAAGTCAGGCGGGGCATGGGGCAGAGTCATCCAGCACCTCGTTTTTTACAATTGTACACACTGATCTGTCTGATTTCTTTTCCTTTTTCTCTTTTTTAAAATGAGGTGGATTTTCCCCAGGATGCCCTGGCTGACCTCGAACTCATGACCTCAGGTGACCCGCACACCTCAGATTCCCAAAGTGTTAGGATTGCTGGTGTGAGTCACAGCACCCGGCCCAGTCTCTCTAATTTCTTTTTTAACAATAAACCTGGCTGGCCAGCCACAGTGGCTCATGTGAGCCTGTCATCCAAGCGCTTTGAAGACCAAAGCGGGTGGATCACCTGAGGTTGCGGGTTTGAGACCGGCCCGACCAACATGGCAAAACCCCATCTTTAAAACAGAAACAAAACTGAGGTTGGGCTCAGTGCCTTACGCCTGTAATTCCAGCACTTTGGAAGGCCGAGGAAAGTGGATTGTGAGGTCACAGGTTCGAGACTAGCCTTCAACGTCACAGTGCAACCTGCTCCCTGTGAAAAACATAAAAACAAAAAAAATTTAAAAAGCTTAGCTGGGCATGGCATGTGCCCTCTTCGGCAGCATCCACACTAAAATTGGGATGATCTGGTGAAGGCCCACATAGCCACAGTGCAATGATGACACGCAAAGGTGTGCAGCGTTCCGCATTTATTTTTGCCGTTGTGGCTGTATTGTAGAAATCAAATACAAATAGATTTGAGGTACAAAAAACAAACAAACAAACAAAAAAGTTAAGTGGACGTGGTGGTGTGGACAGCTGCAACCCCAGCTACTTGGGATGCTGTGGCAGGACAATCACTTGAACCGAGGAGGAAAATCTTGCAATAAGTCAAGATCGCACCATTGCACTCCAGCCTGGGTGACAAGAGGAAAATGCTACATCATAAAGAAAGGCGGGGCATGGGGCGGAGTCATCCAGCACCTCGTTTTTTAAAATTTTACACACTGATCTGACTGATTTCTTTTCTTTTTCTTTTTTTTTTTAAATGAGGTGGGCTTTCCCTGGGATGCCCAGGCTGACAATGAACTCGTGACCTCAGGTGACCAGCACACCTTGGATTCCCAAAATGCTAGGATTGCTGATGTGAGTCTCTCTAATTTCTTTTTTAACAATAAAGTCTGCCGGCAGGGCATGGTGGCTCTCATGAGCCTGACATCCAAGTGCTTTGAAGACCAAGGCGGGCATATCACCCGAGGTTCCAAGTTCGAGACTGGCCCGACCAACATGGTGAAACCCTGTCTTTAAAATGAAAACAAAACTTAGGTTGGGATGGGTAACTTATGCCAGTAATCCCAGCACTTTGGAAGGTTGAGGCAAGCAGACCATGAGGTCACAGTTTCGAGACTGGCCTTGAACAACGAAGCGCAATGCTCTCCCTATGAAAAACATAAATACAGAAAAAATTTAAAAAGCTGAGCCAGGCATGGCACCTACACTAAAATTGTGACAGCACCTACACTAAAATTGGGACGATACAGGAAGTCCAGTGTGGCAGCTGCAGAAGGATGACATGGAAAGATGTGCAGCATTTTGTATTTCTTTTGCCATCGTGGCTGTTTTGTAGAAATCAAATACAGTCATATTTGTGGTACAGAAAAAAAACAAACAACAAAAAAAAACGAGAAAGTTAGCTGGACGTGGTGGTGTGGACCCCTGCAACCCGAGCTCCTTGAAAGGTTGCGACAGGACAATAGCTTGTACCGAGGAGGCAGATGTTGCAATAAGCCAAGATTGCACCATTGCACTCCAGCCTGGGTGACAAGAGGGAAACACAACATCATTAAGAAAGGCAGGGCGGGGGGGTGAAGTTATCCGGCACGTTTTTTACAATTGTATACACTGCTCTGTCTGATTTCTTTTCTTTTTCTTTTTCTCTTTTATTAAATGAGGTGGGTTTTCAATGGGATGCCCAGGCTGACCTTGAACTTGTGACCTCAGGTGACCCGCCCACCTCGGCCTCCCAAAGTGCTAGGATTGCTGGCGTGAGTCACAGCGCCCATCCCGGTCTCTCGGATTTGTTCTTTTTTTTTTTTTTCTGAGACGGAGTTTCGCTCTTGTTACCCAGGCTGGAGTGCAATGGCGCGATCTCGGCTCACTGCAACCTCCGCCTCCTGGGTTCAGGCAATTCTCCTGCCTCAGCCTCCTGAGCAGCTGGGATTTCAGGCACGCACCACCATGCCCAGCTAATTTTTTATATTTTTAGTAGAGACGGGGTTTCACCATGTTGACCAGGATGGTCTCGATCTCTTGACCTCGTGATCCACCTGCCTCGGCCTTCCAAAGTACTGGGATTACAGGCTTGAGCCACCGTGCCCGGCCTCAGATTTGTTTTTTAACAATAAAGTCGGCCAGCCGGGCACGGTGTCTCAAGTGAGCCTGTCATCCAAGCTCTGTGAAGACCAAGGCGGGTGGATCATGCGAGGTTGCGGGTTGGAGACAGGCCTCACCAACGTGGTGAAACCCCCGTCTTTAAAACATAAACAAAACTTGGGTTGGGCTCAGCTCACGCCAATAACCCCAGCACTTTGGAAGGCTGAGGTGAGCAGATCGTGAGGTCAGAGGTTTGAGACTGGCCTTGAATGACACAGCGTACCCTGCTTCCTATGAAAAACATAAAAACAAAAAAAATAAAAAAGCTGAGCCTGGCATGGCATGTGCTCGCTTCGGCAGCACCTACACTAAAATTGGGACGATACGCAGAAGGGGGGCATGGCCGCCATGCAGGGATGACACGCCAAGGTGTAAAGCATTCCATATTTTTTTGTTTTTGTTTTTGCCTTTGTGGCTGTTTGGTAGAAAACAAATAAAGATAGATTTGTGGTACAAAAGAAAAAAAGAACAGAAATTTAGCTATACGTGGTGGTGTGGACACCTGCAACCCAAGCTACTTGGGGGGCTGCGGTAGGACAAATAGCTTGAACCAAGCAGGCATATGTTGCAATAAGCCAAGATCGGACCATTGCACTCTAGCCTGGGTGACAAGAGGGAAACACTAGCTCATAAAGAAAGGCGGGGCAGGGACTGGAGTCATGCACCTCGTTTTTTACAATTGTAAGAGTGATCTGTCTGATTTCCTTTCTTTCTCTTTTTGTAAATAAGGTGGGTTTTGACCGGGATGCCCAGGCTGAACTTGAACTTGTGACCTCAGGTGACCCGCCCACCTAGCCTAACAAAGAGCTAGGATTGCTGGCGTGAGTCACAGTGCCCGGCCCAGTCTCTGTGATTTCTTTTGCAACAATAAAGTCTGCCAGCCAGGCACTGCGGCTGACATGAGCCTGTCATTCAAGCGCGTTGAAGACCAAGGCAGACGGACCACTGGAAGCTGCAGGTTCAAGAGCAGTCTGACCATCATGGTGATACCCGGTCTTTAAAAAGAAAAAAAAAACTTGGATTGTGTATGGTGGCTCATGCCTGTAATTCCAGTACTTTGGAAGGCCAAGGTGAGCGGATCGTGAGGTCACAGGTTTGAGACTGGCCTTGAACAATGCAGCGCAACCCGCTCCCTATAAAAAAAATAAAAACAGAAAAAGCAAAACAGCTGAGCCGGGCATAACATGTGCTCGCTTCGGCAGCACCTATACAAAAATTGGGACAATACAGAGAAGGCCGGCATGGCCACTGCCCAAGAATGACACACAAAGGTGTGCAGCATTCCATATTTTTACTTTCTGCCGTTGTGGCTGTTTTGTATAAATCAAATACAGATAGATTTGAGGTAAATAAAAAAAATTATACTCACAGAAAGTTAGCTGGACATGGTGGCCTGGACACCTGCAACTTCAGCTCCTGGGGACTCTGCGGCAGGACAATTGCTTGAACCGAGGAGGCAGATGTTGCAATAAGCCAAGATTGCACCATTGCACTCCAGCCTGGGTGACAAGAGGGAAACACTGCATTAAACAGAAAGGCAGGGCAGGAGGTGGAGTCATCTGGCACCTCGTTTTTCACTATTGTACACACTAGTCTGTCTAATATTTTTTCTTTTTCTTTTTCTCTTTTTTTAAATGAGGTGGGTTTTCACCGGGATGCCCAGGCTGACCTCCAACTCGTGACCTCAGGTGACCTGCCCACCTCGGCTTCCCAAAGTGCTAGGATTCCTGGCCTGGGTCACAGCGCCTGGCCCAGTCCCTCGGATTTCTTTTTTAACAATAAAGTCGGCCGGCTAGGAACGGTGGCTCACGTGAGCCTGTCATCCAAGAGCTTTGAAGACCAAGGCGAGCAGATCACCTGAGGTTGCAGGCTCGAGACCGGCCCGACCAACGTGGTGAAACCTCGTCTTTAAAACGAAAACAAAACTGGGGTTGGACTCGTTGGCTCACGCCTGTAATCCCAGCACTTTGGAAGGCCGAGGCATGTGGATCGTGAGGTCACAGGTTCGAGACTGGCTTTGAACGACACTGCACAACCTGCTCCCTATGAAAAACATAAAATCAGAAAAAAACACAAAAGCGGAGCCGGGCATGGCATGCACTCTTTTTGGCAGCACCTACATTAAAATTGGGATGATACACAGAAGGCCGGTGTGGCCGCCGCGCAAGGACGACATGCAAAGGTGTGCTGTGTTCGGTATATATTTGCCGTTGTGGGTGTTTTGTAGAAATCAAATACAGATAGGTCTGAAGTATTAAAAAAAAATGTTAGCTGGACTTGGTGGTGTGGAGGACACCTGCAACATTAGCTCCTTGGGAGACTGCGGCAGGACAATCACTTGAACCGAGGAGGCAGATGTTGGAATAAGCAAAGCTTGCACTGTTGCACTCCAGCCTGGGTGATAAGGGCGAAACGCTACATCATAAAGAAAAGCAGGGCGGAGGGTGGAGTCATCCGGCACCTCTTTTTTTTTTTTACAATTGTACACACTGGTTTTTCTGATTTCTTTCCTTTTTCTCTTTCTCTTTTTTTAAATGATGTGGGTTTTCACCGAGATGCCCAGGCTGACCTCGAACTCGTGACCTCAGGTGACCAGCCCACCTCGGCCTCCCAAAGGGCTAGGATTGCTGGCATGAGTCACAGAGCCCAGCCCAGTCTCTCTGATTTCTTTTTTAACAATAAAATCAGCCGGCCGGGCATGGTGGCTCACGTGAGCCTGTCATCCAAATGCTTTGAAGACCAAGGTGGGCGGATCACCCCAGGTCACGGTTTCGACATCGGCCGACCAAAATGTTGAAACCCCATCTTTAAAATGAAAAGAAAGCTTGGGTTGGGCTCGGCGGCTCACGCCCATAATCCCAGCACGTTGGAAGGCCGAGGCGAGTGGATCGTGAGGTCACAAGTTCGAGACTGGCCTTGAACAACACAGAGCAACTCGCTCCCTATGAAAAACATAAAAACAAAAAAAAATACAAAAGCTGACCTGAGCATGGCATGCACTCTTTTTGGCAGCACCTACATTAAAATTGGGATGATACGCGGAAGGCCGGTGTGGCCGCCGTGCAGGGATGACACCCAAAGGTGTGCAGCGTTCCTATAAATTAGGACTTCAGCCCCCCTTTTTTTTTCCGGAAAAAGTTTCTAAGATGTCTAATTAGTGTTAAGCCAAGATTCTGGGTCAAACTGAATCACGTATTCTTCAAAACAGCCCATTGACTAAGCACATTTTATTCTCTTTATGGTTTTTGATAACCCATAGCACCAGCCTCATAGTGAAAAACGTATTTGGGTCCTTCTTTTCACTGGCAGAGAGTTTTCTTGTACTTCTTTCCTTTGCTTTTATCTCATCTTTGTGACTGAGCTTCTTATTTATTTACTTATTTATTTTTTGGACATAAGACAAAGATCTTTGTATATAATCTCAGAAAAAAAGATACTGTTACTTGGTGCTTTTGGTGGGACTACAACGTATATTGTTACATAAGCGGAGAGAAAATAATTTATCCAAATAGTAAGATTAGACCTTCAATTTTCAAATTCATTTCAAAAGGTCTTGTTAGTTTCAATCTAGCATTTTTTCATAAAAAGCTTGGCAATCACATGGGATGTAAAAGTGATCCTAAGGAAATGGAAGATTTCTGCTTAAGGCTAAATTTTAGTGTTATCTGATTTCCCTTAGACTAACTCTGATCCCTGACAACTTATTATTAGGCCATTGGTTCGATCACCTACAGAATGACCTAACTTTTTGCCGTGCTTCTTTACTAAACCCTCTGAGACCAAAAGGCTTGCAAGATACCCTATAAACCTGGGAGATATTAAGTAATAGCCAAATTTGTGTAAGAGTTTTTAATGATAGAAGTGCTTTCGTACTGTTTGGTTTCTCTATTTGTGTAATCAGTACAAAGAGATTTGTAGCTATTTCCAGGTTTTGTCAATTGAATTTACCATTTTTTGTTATCACAGCTATAATGGATTTTATTCATTTTTGTATGCAATGTTCTAAGCCTTTTGATGGCCTAGGTATATAATTTTGGTAGGTAGAATCACTCGATGACTTAATAATCAGGAGTAAAATTCAAAATGTATATTTTTGTGATTTCCCTGAAACAAGGAGAAGTCAAGATTTTAGTATAAATTTTTATCTATTAAGGGTTGTTTGGTCTCTTAATAATAGATATTTTTGGCACTGTAAAGGAGAATATTTCACCTCACATGAGTAATCATTTTTAATTTGTTTTCTTAAAAAGAAATTATTTCCTTCCATATAACAGCTATGTCATGAGACAAGTTAATTTTTGCCTCTTGGGTGGCACACAGTAGAGATAACCTATTAAACCCCACACCCCTCTCTTTAACTTTTGACTGAAAAGAATTTGAAGTCAGAATTGTTTTACTGTTATTATTATTATTATAAGTAGCAGCAGTAGTATAGTATTGAGATAAAATTTTGCTCTTAGCTCCATAGCTTTAGGGCAATGGTGAAATATTTTCTCAGTGCAACCTCTGACTCCTGGGTTTGAACAATTCTCCTGCCTCAGCCGTCCGAGTAGTTGCAATTACCAGTGCCTGGCAATATGCATGTATATATATATACATTCACACACACACACACACACACACACACACACACACACACATACTTTAAAATATTAGATATATATATACTTTAAAATATTAGTTATATCACTTAAAATTCTTAAGAAATACATATGTTTCTAAACTATTTCTTATTACATGAAAGAGAGAATGGCTCTCATGATAAAGATGGAAGCAGCCTTGAATAAAATCTTATTAAACAGCCTGGATGTGATGGCTCATGCCTGTAATCCCAGAACTTTGGGAGATTGTGGTGGGGGATGACTTGAAATCAAGTTTGAGATCAGCCTGGCCAACATGGTGAAACCCTCTTTCTAGTAAAATACGAATCTTTTCTGGGGCATGGTGACACATGCCTATAATCCTGGCTACTCAACCTGGTCAACATGGTGAAACCCCCTTTCTACTTAAATGCAAAAAATTATCTGGGGAATGGTAGTACATGCCTATAATCCCAGCTACTCAGGACCTGAGATGAAATAATGACTTGAACTCAGACTGTAGAGACAGCAGTAGGCTGTGATGGCACCATTGCATTCCAGCCTGTATGACAGAGTGAGACTCTGTTTCAAAAAAAAATCTTTCTAAACGTAAAGAAGCAATGTAGAAAAATAGATGTGGAAATCAGCTTTGAAAATCTCTCTGTTTGTTGTTGTTAGATTTGGTTTTGGTTTGGTTTTTAAACAGAGTCTTGCCGTGTGGCCCAGGTTGGAGTCCAGTGGCATAATCATGGCTCAGTACAGCCTCAACCTGTCTATGTTCTAGCGATTTTCCCACCATAGCCTCCTGAACATCTCAATCTCTCAGGACTTTATCCTCCTACCTCTGCTTCCCACCATATGGGTATGGGCTACCACACCCAGCTTATTTTTTTGTAGAGTTTGAGGTCTTACCATGTTGTCAATCTGGTCTCAAACTCCTGGACTCAAGTGATTCATTCACCTAAGCCTCCCAAAGTGATGGAATTACTGGTATGAACTGTCATATCCAGTCTCCTACTGGTGTATTTAGGAGATTATACGTAGGTCTAATATTGGATGCATGCCCGGAGAAGATTCTGAATCTCTCACTTTTCCCAGACCTTAGGCCAAACATTAGAGTTCCTCAGAGAGTCAATCTGCAAAAACTGGGTAGATTTTCTTTTCTTTCTTCCCTCTCTCTTTCCAAAATTTTTTTGCTTGGAGTGTTTACTAAATGTGTGTCAAAAATAGTAGATGGACAATGGGGTGACAGAACACAGGTTAACTGGTCATACATAACAAAGAATGCAGACTGCAAAAATATCTTCAGAAGGCTACTAAACAAGTAAACAACCACCAAAATTAAGCAACTCTGGAGGGCAGAAATCTGTTTTCTGGATACACTGATTAATATGTAAAGTTTCCACTATTTAACAAGAAAATAAAAGGCATTAAGAGGAACAGAAAAAAGGCACACTCAGAGGGAAATTAATGAAAAGAATCCATGTTTCAGCAAGGCCAGGCATGGTATTTGCTAAGCAAATAGTTTAATTCACTTGACTTTAATATTCTAAAACACCTAGTGAAAGCCAGAGGAACAGTGTTTCAAAAATGGAAAATATTAATAAAGACATGTAAGTTATTTTTAAAACTAAAGTCAATATGTGTATCCAGAAGGATTTAATACCAGGCATGAGCATGTAGAAAGCATAATCAAGGACTTAATGATGGATTGTTTGATATTACTCCATCTAAGAAACAAGAAGAGAAAAATAAGAAAAATGAACAAAACTAAAGTTTCTAAGGGACATCATCAACAGTGTGAACATATTCATAATGAGAGCCCCAGGAGAAGAGGAGAGATGGGAAGAAGAAGAATATTTGAAGAAACAGTGGCTGAAACTTCCCAAATATGCTGATAGATCCAAATCTACTTATCCAAGAATCTTTAAAGAAAAACTAGTTTTTCAAAAATAAACTCAAAAATATCTTCACTGAATTCAGACACTAAAGTTGAGAAAAGACAAATAAATAGAGAACTTGAAAAGAAGCAAGACAGAAGTAACTGATCACATGTAAGCGATTCTCAATTACATTAACGGCCAATTTTTCATTAACAATTATGGAGGGAAAATGGCATGGGGATGACACTTTTAAAGTTGTGAAAGAAAAAAAATAAAGTCAATCAAAAAAGAAATATCTGGTAAAAACAAACTTGAAAATTATGGGTCAGTAAGGTATTTTTAAGCAAACACAAGTAAAAACTTTTGGCCAGGGCCGGGCGATGTGGTTCACGCCTATAATCCCAGCACTTTGGGAGGCTGAAGTGGGTGGATCACGAGGTCAAGAGATCGAGAAAATCCTGGTCAAAATGATGAAACCCCGTCTCTACTAAAAATACAAAAATTAGCTGGGCATGTTGGCGCATGCCTGTAGTTCCAGCTACTCAGGAGGCTGAGGCAGGAAAATTGTCTGAACCCAGGAGGCGGAGGTTTGCAGTGAGCCGAGATTGCACCACCACTGCACTCCAGCCTGGGTAACAAGAGCAAAACTCCATGCCAAAAAAAAAAAAAAAAAGAACACTTTTGGCCTTGAAAACATATGAAGAAGTAAGAAATCAAAGAACAATAGTAACTCCTGCAAATAAAGAAGGAAAGAACATCAATAATTACAACAGAAAATATGAAAGCCAATATGATTGTATTTGGGGTATCTGTGAGTTTATTCAAATTACAGGAGGTGAGGCACTGTACCTCACACCCGTAATTCCAACCAATGTGAAAGAATTGCTTGACCTAGGAGATTGAGACCAGACAGGGCAACAAGGTGTGACCCTGTCTTTACAGAAAATAAACCAAGTAAGCCAGGGGTGGTGTAACACAGCTATGGTCTCAGCTTTCTGGGAGGCTGAGGTGGGAGGATCTCTTGAGCCTGGAAACTGAGGAAGGCTGTGGTAAATCATGTGTAGCCTGCGTGACTGAAACCCTGTCTCAATCAATTAAAATACAATAATAAAATAAAGAAATTGTTAAGAACAAAACAGTAGTTTTTTGTCTGTGCTGTTAGCACAGATTGTGTAACAAGAAATTTTTGACAAAAACGTGCAGGAAGGCAGGGAAAGTATAATTGGAAAATACACTTTTGTTCATTTATTGATTTATTTATTTTATACTTGAAGATCTGGGGTACTTGTGCAGAACATGCAGGTTTGCTACATAGGCATACACATGCCATGGTGATTTGCTAATTATACCAACCCATCATCTACATTAGGTATTTCTCCTAATGCTATCCGTCCCCTAGCATCCCACCCCCTGACAAGCCCTGGTATGTGATGTTCCCCTTCTGTGTCCATCTGCTTTCATTGTTCAATTACAACTTACTGTGAGAACGTGCAATGTTTTCCTGTTCTTTGGTCAGTTTGCTCAAAATAATGCTTTTCATCTTCATGCATCTCTTCAAAGAACATGAACTAATCATTTTTTATTGCTTCTTGATACTCCATAGTGTATATGTGCCACATTTTCTTTCTTTTTTAATTAGTTTGTAAAATTTTACATATATATATTATTGCATTTTTGGTTCTGGGGTACATGCAAAGAGCATGCAGTATTGCTGCATAGGTACATACATGGCAATGTGGTGTACTGCCTCCATCCCCATCACCTATATCTGGCATTTCTCTGCATGCTATCCCACCCCAACTCCCTACCCCCAGTGTCCCTCCCCTAGTCTTCCCCCACAGAGCTCAGTGTGTGATGCTCCCCTCCCTGTGTCCATGTGTTCTCATCATTCAACACCTGCCGATGAGTGAGAATATGTGGTGTTTGAATTTGTGTTTCTGTGTTAATGTGCTGAGAATGATGGTTTCTAGGTTCATCCATGTCCCTACAAAAGACATGAACTCATTATTTTTTATGGCTGCATAGTATTCCACTGTGTATATGTGCCACATTTTCCCTGTCCCAAATCATCGATGGACATTTGGGTCAGTTCCAAGTCTTTGCCATTGTAAGCAGTGCCACAATGAACATACATGTGAATGTGTCTTTATGATACAATGATTTATAATCCTTTGGATATAAACCCAACAATGGGATTGTTGGGTCAAATGGAAATCTTATTTCTGGGTCCTTGAGGAATTATCACATTGTCTTCCACAACGGTTGAGCTAATTTGCACTCTCACAAGCAGTATAAAAGTGTTACTATTCTCCACATCCTCTCTGCCATCTGCTGTCTCCAGATAGTATAATGATTGCCATTCTAACTGGCGTGAGATAGTATCTCAATGTACTTTTGATTTGCATTTCTCTAGTGACGACTGATGTTGAGCATTTTTTCCTATATTTGTTCACCTCAGATATGCCTTCTTTTGAAAAGTGTCTGTTCATGTCCTTTGCCCACTTTTTGATGTGTTTGTTTGTTTGTTTCTTGGAAATCTATTTTAGCTATTTGTAGATTTTGGATATAAGTTCTTTGTCAGATGGGTAGATTGCAAAAGTTTTTTCCCACTCTGTTTGTTGCCAGTTCACTCAGATTATGGTTTCTTTTGCTCTGCAGTAGCTCTGAAGTTTAATTAGATCCTCTTTGTCTATTTTGGCTTTTGTCATCAATACTTTTCGTGCTTCAGTCATAAAGTCCTTGCCTGTGCCTATGTCCTGAATGGTTTTGCCTAGGTTTTCTTTTCGGGTTTATTTGGTGTTAGGTCTTATGTTGAAGTCTTTAATCCATCTGGAGTTAGTTTTAGTGTCAGGTGTCAGGAAAGGTCCGGTTTCTGCTTTCCACACATGGCTAGACAGTTTTGCAAACACCATTTATTAAACAGAATCTTTCCCCCATTGCTCATTTTTCTCAGGTTTATGGTCAAGAGCTAATTTGTCTTTAATCTTTTCTACCTTATTAGGTTGTAACAGATTTTATTACCTACCATATATGCTCTTATTTCTAATGATAACTTCTTTGTGAACTCTTTCCAATGATCCATCTGTGAAAATAGCGCTAGTATTAACATTTTTAAAAGTCCTTTGAAAATAATATAAAAAATGTATATTATTTTATTAACAAAATTTTGGTATTTATTTCAACTTCTTTCCTTATACTATTAAAGTTAGATTAGTGCATCATTAATGTCTTTTGGTCTCTAGAGTAATGTTGTAACCTAATATAATGTATTTAGATATGCTTTTAAATTTAAGGAGAAACCAGTATTAAATAAGACAGAAGACAGGAAAGAGTACAATATTGGTGTCCCAAAATACTTTCATGTCATCTTTAAATTTAGCTGCTTTCCAACTAGAATACTATGTATCCAGAAGATTTTGCAAACAGTTCAGGTAAATTACCGGTGTGTTATCATTTAATTTTGGCAAAATTGTACACTAAGTAAACTTTTAAAATAAAACTTAAAATACATAATTTATTTGATGGTCCATATTTACAATAGAAATATTTTAACTGTCTTTCTTGATCATATTTATTATTCTTCCAAAAGAAAGAGGTTAAAATTGTAACAGGAAAGAAAGGCAGTATATTCTTTAATCTCTTGAGACATAATTAACTTATTAGAAAATTTATAACTTTAGCAAACTATTAAAATGTAGTCACCTCCTTGATTTCACATTTTCTAATGAAAAAAATGTCAAGTATATTGTTTTATCAATATAGATATTTAATGCATCTCTAAAGTTTTTGGATAAAGAGGACCATAGTACTGTTATTACCCATAATAAAAATTATTTTGTAAGTTTAGGTAATGTGGCACAACCTTGTCTCTAAAATAAAAAAAAAATGTTACCCTGTTGTGTTGCTATGAGCCTGTAGTCTCAGCCACTTGGGAAGACAAAATAACGTTTTATTTACTAATGTTTGGTATTTGTTTAAACTTATTTTCTTATGCTTTCAAAGTTAGATTAGTGCATCAATGATGTCTTTTACTTTCTAGAATAATGTTTATTCCTCAGATGACATAGGAAAATCACACCAACGCTCAACATTACTCATCATCAAATAAACATTTTTATTACCAAATGAACATTTTCATCACTGACCAAAAAGCACCCCTTCCTAGCCCTACAAGAAAATAAAAATATTTGATATAGTTATATATAAATATATATACTTTAATATACATATATTTTTGTAAAGTTTATAATCATATGTGATATAATTAGATATAAACATGTAACATAACTTTATATAATATACATATATTATTTGCAAGCTTATAAAGTCATCATATAATTTTGGACCTCTTGTAAAAGTCACAAATAACATTTGGTCCTGTTTTTGTATTTGAAATAGCTCAATTAGGCCAGGCACTGTCACTCACCTTGGTAGTATTAGCACTTTGGAAATTAAAGGCAGGCAGACTACATGATTTCAGAACTTCAAAACCAGCCTGAGCAACACGGTGATATCCCATCTCCAATAAGATGCAAAAAATCATCTGAGTATAATGGTCTTCACCAGTTGTCCCAACTACCTGGGACAATAAGGTGAAAACATCACCTGAGTTGTGATTGTGCTGATGCACTCCTGCCTGAGTAATGAAGAGAATGGAACACACACACACACAGACACACACACACACACACACACACACACACACAGAGCTTAATAACATCTTGAATTTGTTTTCTTTGTTTCACTTATTTTATCGAGGTCTAATTTGTGCCATGTAAAATAATAACCATGTTTTACTCTATTCTATACAGCTCTTCCTGGTTTTTGAAACAATGCTGCACCCCTGCATACTAGTGTAGTTTTCTTTCAAGAACATACTTTCTGGATAGCTCAGAGGTGGGCAGATAAAGAGATCTTTTGATTTTTGGGCTGCCTTCTGGTTCACACATGGCAGCTCCCCTTCTATGTATAAGAATATAATTAGTTTACATTTAGAAGCCTGGAGTGCACCTGTAATGCACTGACTCCCCATTATACCTCTCAGTATAAGTTTCTAGATTTTATAGCTGAACTGTAAGCCTAAACTATGATTTGCATATATAATTATTCTTTACCTATTTCAGTCATATAGCCTCGAATGTGCCTCGCTTTCTTTTCCTGTGTGAAAAATTTATTTTCATCGGCTTCTCTACTCAAAACATTTGTTTCTGTGATTTCGTCAACACATGTGTTGTGGTTCTTTCAAATTATTGTAGCACTTTGATTTTCTGTCTTCAAAACTTTCACTTAAGCAGTTATGTGTGCCTGGATCTGTGTAATCTTTTGCATCTCTTTGGCACCAGCGATCAATTTTTTGAAGACAACTTTTTGATGAGCTAAGTTTGCAGGAAGAGTTTTGGGAAGACTTGAATGCCCAACATTTACAGTGCACTTTATTTCTATTTGTATTACATTAAAATATTTAATGAAATAATTATACAGCTCACCATAATGTAGAATCAGTGGAAGCCCTGAACTTATTTTCCTGCAGCTAGATGGTTCTACCTGGAGGTGATGGGGAGACCATGATGGAAGCTCAGCCTTTAGATTCTGACAAAGAGTGAAAACCTAGATTTCTCACATGTGCAGTTAATAGTAGGGTCATTGCTTCTATAAAAATCTTATGCAGTCATTGATCTTACAGAAAGAGGAGCTCAGGCAGTAATGTGCACCACTGGCAGTCGTTTAAATAAAAATAGTTGTTCCCTTGCTTGCCCTCCTTTCACGTGCTAATATGTGGCCAAGTTTCTCACGAGACACAGATGGGTACTGGTTGGGGACCCCAGCCCATATCAAGATGTTTGAGACCAGAGTGAGCTGTAATTGTGCCACCGAATTTAGCCTTGATGACGAAGAAAGAACTTATCTTTACCGTGTTTAAATAAAATTGATACATTTTAAATAATTGTTTAATAGTATTTTTCATATGAATGTGAAGAATCTCTTACCACTTTAAATGTGGATATTAATCATCAACATTTTCTTGACTCTTTGGAACAATATATCAAAGGAGATTTATTGGAAGATGCAAATAGATATCATTGTAAAATGTGACAAAAAGCATATTTTGCTCAGTTTTGAAGAAAATAATGATCTCACTGAACAGAAGCAGAAGACATTAGGGTTGTTTGTGCTCATCCTCAAAATTATCTTCTGCTTCCTCTTTACTGTTTTAATGGTATCAGAGTAGTAGTAAAGATGATAATTGGTTTAAGGGGAAAGAATATTGGTCAAATAAAATGAATGACTAGAAAAAAGTTATTCTTAAGTAAGTTTGGATGCAATAGAATCACACGAATTGTTTTCATCTCTTCTCTAAAATATATTGCAATTAATGGTTGAATTTTGAAGAGTTGATAGAAGAGAACATTTTTTAATAAAGTAAAAATGTTCATTAATTTTATGTGGTTTCAACAGATTTTAACAACTACTTGTAGTTTCACCAATAGAATTCATTCTTTAGGTGTAATCAGCTAATTTTATCTCTATTAAATTGGGAGATGGAATGGCAAAAGGACTTTAAAGATGTTATATTTTAAACATGTATGTCTTTTTTGACCTTCATAACTTCTAACCTCAAAGATAGCTGCATTATTTTGAACTTAGCTGTCATTTAGATTGTGTTTTGTTTATAAAGTCTTACTACTTGCTAGTCACAGCTCTGAGACTTGAAACAATTTATCACTCTTTCTGCCACACCTAGCCCATGCCTTCCAAAGTAATTATATAGAGGTATTATCTTTTTATAAGACAGTGAGACCAGCCTGGCCAACATGGTGAATCCCTATCTTTACTAAACATATACAAATCAGCTAGGTGTGGTGTTGGATGCCTGTAATACTCTGGGAGGCATAGGTTGCAGCAAGCTGAGATTGTCCCATCGCACTGCAGCCTAGGTAACGAAAGTAAAACTCCATCTCAAAAAAAAAAGTGAAAATTAAATTAATATGTCTGCAGGTCTTAGTGCATTACCTGGTCTTTAAGTACTGTAAGTATTAACTGCTACTACCATTGCTTATCAAATATCTTCAGTATATGAACTTGATACCAAATTCCACTCAGTAGCATAACAGGAAACATCAGAGCAGGAACAGAGCCAGATAGTAGTGGCTACATGGAACCACACAGCTGTCAGGGTCTGTGTCAGTAATGTTTTCTAATTTGCAGCAAATAAGTCACCTTTTGCATACACGGATTTCTCTAAATGTGTAAAAATGTTTGAAAACAAAAGCAAAACATAACAGTACAATAAAAAGACAAATAAGCAGATATTACAGTACAATAACTGTCTACGTAGCATTTACATTTTATTAAGTTATGTAGAGATAAAATATGCCATACAGGAGGATGTCTGTACATGATGTTTACATACAGCACCACTGTAAATCAGAAACTTGAGCAGACACAAATTATAGTATTTATAAGGGTCCTGGAGTCCATCCCCTAAAGATACCACAGTATTACTATATGTAAATACTTTATGCTTTGGTAAGTAAGCATTCTTTAACTTAGTTATGACACAATTGTCCTCGCATTCTTAATTATCATTTATTCATGTTTATAAATAAATTGAAAAAAATTATTCTTTAAAACTTTCATTAAATTGTTTTAATGTTTGCTCAGGTAACTAAAGAACATTTCTCTATATTCTCTCTTTATGGTGTGTTAACACAGTAAAGCACTTGCTATGTAAAAAGATTGCCTTTTGTTCTTCCTGGCCAACTCAAACAATTTTCAGTGACTGAGCAAGCATGCAGTTACACAGAGTGATAATTCTGAATCTCTTTGGGAGCTGAATATGGGACCTTACACAGTAGCAACCATTGCAAAGCTGAAACGGAATGCCAATTTAGAAAATCAATTGATTCAGCAGAAGCAATAGTATGAAAATTAAATGACAGAAATCACAAAACAGACTTTTAGGTATGACTGTACACTACAGTCAAGTAAGCAGTGAGCATTATTACCCTTGTATTTTTCAAAGGATGGTAGGGTGACTGAGATTGCTGGCATAAATTTGATGATGGAGATGGAACAGAATTTGGAATGTATGATGATAAAAAAAGACGTCAGTGTTTCGGTGGAGAATATACAAATGTATTTGCTAACGCCCTGAAGGGTGAGTCATATTGAGGGCAGAAGAGGTGGTAAAATGCTTACATACCTTTGTTTTATAAACAAATGGGCATGGTAAATGAAGATGATGAGATGATAAGCTCTGTATTGTGGATAACTCTTCCAACACCACATCACATTACTTTGTCACCAGCCACTGAGAGAAGTGCATGAGAAAAAAAAATGTGAGGGTTAAACTTGGAGGAGGCGGCAGGGCTAAAACGGGTGATGGCGTAGCTTCTTGGTTGCTTGATAAAATGTCATGAATGTTAGAAAGGAGAATGCAGCAGCAGAGAAGTGTGGTGTTTAGGTGTCTGCTTCTGGGGCAAAGTTTTTATGAGATGCATGCAGAATGTTAGGCTTCTCTGGCAACTTGCTCTGCAGTTCTCCTGATCTTCTTGGACATTTCAACCCACTTCAGCTGGAACTCGATTGTCGAGAATGCTCTTAGGAGGCAGCACAATTTGAAGCCAAAAACCTGTGTGCAGAAGCTATTCTTGTTTGTAGATAAAACGATGGAAAGTTTCCCTCAGGTCCAAGATTTTGTCAGGAGTAACAATCCCAAAGCGTTCAGAGGATTACAAATCGAGAATGTCCATGGTTCACAAGGGTTAAAGCATTTGTATGACAATGGGAACATGCCTGAAGAACTAAGCATCCTCAAATGGAACACAGACAGTGTAGAAGAATCCCTGGCTGATAAGTTGGAACACACACAAATCTTGCTTAAATTTTGTGATATGATTTCATCACCTTATCAAATAAAGTATTATAGCACCTAGAAAATAATTTAGTTTTGTTTGCTTCCATTGATCAGTCTTTTGCTTGTGGCATTAAACATCTAAGTAAATCTTGAAATGGCAGTACAGTTCACGGTATCTAAAGAGTTGGGAGGCGAGGGGACTCAAGATGGCACTGTGAGAACAACCCAGGATTGGAGCCCGCGTTGAATCCGCAAACGGTGAATCAGTGCTGCATTTCCAGACTGATCTTTGTTGCCCACAGAACGGGGAAACTCCCAAGTATAAAAAGACACGGGACGCCAGGCAGTAGGTCTGCCTGGCGAAGCCGGCAGCCGGGGTGGCGGCGGCCGGCCCTACCCAGCAATCCCCACAGGGCGCGCTTGTCCGGGTGCCTTGTTGAACCGGCAACCTGAGATTTGAGAGGGCTGGACTTGAGACTGAACGAGACTTGCACAGTAGCCCAGCCCAGGGGATTGCAGGGACAGATCGTTTGGGATACCCAGTGGGACGAACAAAACCGCGATTTCAAACTATCCCAAGCAGACGGCCCGAGACGCTCTATGGGGGAGGGGCGTCCACCACTACCGAGGCAACCCGCCCCAACTGAGATACACGCCCACTGCTGACGCAGCCAGCTGTTGCCGAGGCAACCCGCCCCAACTGAGATACACGCCCACTGCTGACGCAGCCAGCCGTTGCTGAGGCAACCCGTCCCTACTGAGATAAACGCCCACTGCTGACGCAGCCTGCCATTGCTGAGGCAACAGGCTACAACGAAGAGACTCCGCCGCAGGGCGTGGTGGAGACCACAGCAGAGCCTGCAGGAACAGGGCGAATCACACAACAGCAGGGCGGAGCCTGGAAACCAAACAGTGGCTAGTCTGCCTTCTAGCTGGGCAGGACACCTCATCGAACATCCAAAAATAAAGCCCAAACCCCTCAACACAGAGCATTTGAGAAAAAAAAAAAAGGGTTTTTTAATGAGCTCTGTTGCAGCAGAACCAAACATAGCAGCCTAACAGCCCTGAAGGAACAACAGAGCGCACAGCTCAGCAATTAAACCCCTATAAAGTACAAACTGTCTCCTCAAGCAGCTCCCTGACCCCTCTATATCCAAAAGACTGATATTAGGCAGGCATCATCCTGGGACAAAGATAGCAGAAAAAGAAACTGGTAGCATCCCTCACTGTGCCACAGCTGCTAGAGGTGCACCCCAGACAAGCAAGGTCTGGAGTGGACCTCAGCAGTCGTACAGTGAAGGGGCTAGACTAGTAGAAGGAAAACCAAGCAACAGAAATACTTCATCATCAACATTCTGGGTGTCCACTCAGAGACCCAATCGAAAAATCAGCAACTACGCAGACGACCAGCTGACAAATCCACAAAGATGAGAAGAAATCAGCGCAAAAAGGAGGAAAACACCCGAAACCAGAACACCTCGCCTCCTAGAAAGGACCAAAACTCCTCACCAGCAAGGGAACAAAGCTGGACGGAGAATGACTGTGACAAAATGACGGAATTAGACTTCAGAAGATGGATAATGAGAAACTTTTGTGAGCTAAAAGATCATGTATTAAATCAATGCAAAGAAACTAAGAACCTTGAAAAAAGATTTGAAAAAAGATTCGAGGAAATGATAACAAGAATGGATAACTTAGAGAGGAATATGAATGAATTAAAGGAGCTGAAAAACACAATACGAGAACTGCGTGAAGCAAACACAAGTTTCAATAGTCGAATTGACCAAGCAGAAGAAAGAATATCTGAAGTCGAAGACCAACTCAATGAAATAAACGAGAAACCAAGATCAGAGAAAAAAGCGCAAAAAGGAATGAACAAAGTCTCCAAGAAATGTGGGAGTATGTGAAAAGACCTAACCTACGTTTGATAGGTGTACCAGAAGGGGACGAAGAGAATGAATCCAAGCTGGAAAATACTCTTCAGGACATCATCCAGGAAAATTTCCCCCACCTAGCAAGACAGGCCAACACTCAATTGCAGGAAATACAGAGAACACCACAAAGATATTCCGCAAGAAGAGCAACCCCAAGGCACATAATCGTCAGATTCAACAGGGTTGAAATAAAGGAGAGAATACTAAGGGCAGCCAGAGAGAAAGGTCGGGTCACCCACAAAGGGAAGCCCATCAGACTCACAGCAGATCTCTCGGCAGAAACACTACAAGCCAGAAGAGAGTGGCGGCCAATATTCAACATTCTTAAAGAAAAGAACTTTCAACCCAGAATTTCATATCCAGCCAAACTGAGCTTCAGAAGTGAAGGAAAAATAAAATCCTTTGCGAACAAGCAAGTACTCAGAGATTTTGTCACCACCAGGCCTGCTTTACAAGAGCTCCTAAAAGAGGCACTACACATAGAAAGGATCAACCAGTACCAGCCATTCCAAAATCACACTGAATGCTAAAGAGCTTCAACATAATGAAGAATCTACAACAACTAACAGGCAAAACAGCCACTTAGCATCAAAATGGCAGTATCCAATTCACATATAACAATATTAACCCTAAATGTAAATGGACTAAATGCACCAATCAAAAGACACAGACTGGCAAATTGGATAAAAAGCCAAAACCCATCAGTGTGCTGTATCCAGGAAACCCATCTCACATGCAAGGATACACAAAGGCTCAAAATAAAGGGATGGAGGAAGATTTACCAAGCTAATGGAAAGAAAAAAAAAGCAGGAGTTGCAATTCTCATATCTGATAAAATAGACTTTAAAGCAACAAAGATCAAAAGAGACAAAGAAGGCCATTACATAATGGTAAAAGGATAAATACAACAAGAAGAGCTAACGATCCTAAACATATATGGACCCAACGCAGGAGCACTCGGATACATAAGGCAAGTTCTTAATGACTTACAAAAGGACTTAGACTCCCACACAATAATAGTGGGAGACTTTAACACTCCACTGTCAATACTAGACAGATCAACCAGACAGAAAATCAACAAGGATATCCAGGGCTTGAACTCAGACCTGGAGCAAGCAAACCTGATAGACATTTACAGAACTCTCCACCCCAAATCCACAGAATACACATTCTTCTCAGCACCACATCACACCTACTCTAAAATTGACCACATAATTGGAAGTAAAGCACTGCTCAACAAATGAAAAACAACTGAAATCATAACAAACAGCCTCTCAGACCATAGTGCAATCAAGTTAGAACTCAGAATTCAGAAACCGACCCAGAACCGTACAGCTTCATGGAAACTGAACAACTGGCTCTTGAATGTTGACTGGGTAAACAACGAAATGAAGGCAGAAATAAAGAAGTTCTTCGAAACCAATGAGAACGAAGACACAACGTGCCAGAACCTCTGGGACACATTTAAAGCAGTCTCTAGAGGAAAGTATATAGCAATAAGTGCCCATATGAGAATGGAGAGATACAAAATTGACACCCTATCGTCAAAATTGAAAGAGCTAGAGGAGCAAGATCAAAAAAACTCAAAACCCAGCAGAAGACAAGAAATAACTAAGATCAGAGCTGAGCTGAAGGAGATTGAGACACAAAAAACCCTTCAAAAAATCAATAAATCCAAGAGCTGGTTTTCTGAAAAGATCAACAAAATAGACAGACCACTAGCCAGATTGATTAAAAAGAAAAGAGAGAACAACCAAATAGATGCAATAAAAAATGATAAAGGGGAAATCACCACAGATTCCACAGAAATTCAAACCATCATCAGAGAATATTACAAACAACTCTATGCGCATAAACTAGTAAACCTGGAAGAAATGGATAAATTCCTGGACTCCTGTGTCCTCCCAAGCCTAAACCAGGAGGAAGCTGAAACTATGAATAGACCAATAACAAGGTGTGAAGTTGAGGCAGCAATTAACAGCCTACCACACAAAAAAAGCCCAGGTCCAGACGGGTTCACAGCCGAATTCTACCAGACACACAAGGAGGAGCTGGTACCATTCCTTCTAAAACTATTTCAAACAATCCAAAAAGAGGGAATCCTTCCCAAATCATTTTATGAGACCAACATCATCCTGATACCAAAACCCGGCAGAGACCCAACGAGAAAAGAAAACTTCAGGCCAATATCCATGATGAACATAGATGCAAAAATCTTCAATAAAATATTGGCAAGCCGATTGCAACAGCAAATCAAAAAACTTATTCATCATGATCAAGTAGGATTCATCCCGGGGATGCAAGGCTGGTTCAACATACGCAAGTCTATCAATGTAATTCACCACATAAACAGAACCAAAAACAAAAACCACATGATTATCTCAATCGACGCAGAGAAGGCATTTGACAAAATTCAACAGCCCTTTACGCTAAGAACCCTCAATAAACTCGGTATCGATGGAACATATCTCAAAGTAATAAAAGCTATTTATGACAAACCAACAGCCAATATCATACTGAATGGGCAAAAACTGGAAGCATTCCCTTTAAAATCTGGCACTAGACAAGGATGCCCTCTCTCACCACTCCTATTCAATATAGTACTAAAAGTTCTAGCCAGAGCAATGAGGCAAGAAAAAGAAATAAAGGGTATTCAAATAGGAAAGGTGGAAGCCAAATTGTCTCTATTTGCAGACGACATGATAGTATACCTAGAAGACCCCATTGCCTCAGCCCAAAAACTCCTGAAACTGATAAGCAACTTCAGCAAAGTCTCAGGATATAAAATCAATGTGCAAAAATCACAAGCATTCGTCTACACCAATAACAGACTTAAAGAAAGCCAAATCAAGAGCGAACTGCCATTCGCAATTGCTACAAAAAGAATAAAATACCTTGGAATACAACTCACAAGGAACGTAAGAGACCTCTACAAGGAGAACTACAAACCACTGCTCAACGAAATCAGAGAGGACACAAACAGATGGAGAAACATTCCATGTTCATGGTTAGGAAGAATTAATATCGTGAAAATGGCTATACTGCCCAAAGTAATTTACAGAATCAATGCTATCCCCATCAAGCTACCACTGACTTTCTTCACAGAACTGGAAAAAACCACCATGAACTTCATATGGAACCAAAAGAGAGCCCGCATAGCCAAGTCAATTCTAAGCAAAAAGAACACAGCGGGGGGCATCACACTACCGGATTTCAAACTATACTACAAGGCTACAGTAATCAAAACAGCATGGTACTGGTACCAAAACACAGATATAGACCAATGGAACAAAACAGAGGCACCGGAGGCAACACAACATACATACAACTATACAATCTTTGATAAACCTGTCAAAAACAAGCAATGGGGCAAGGATTCCATGTTTAACAAATGGTGTTGGGAAAACTGGCTAGCCATGTGCAGAAAGCAGAAACTGGACCCCTTTCTGACACCTTACACTAAAATTAACTCCAGATGGATTCAAGACTTAAACATAAGACCTGGCACCATAAAAACCCTAGAAGGAAATCTAGGCAAAACTATCCAGGACATAGGAGTAGGCAAGGACTTTATGAACAAAACACCAAAAGCATTGGCAACAAAAGCCAAAATAGACAAATGGGACCTAATCAAACTCCACAGCTTCTGCCCAGCAAAAGAAACAGTCACTAGAGTGGATCGGCAACCAACAGAATGGGAAAAAATTTTCGCAGTCTACCCATCTGACAAAGGGCTGATATCCAGAATTTACAAAGAACTCAAATAGATTTACAGGAAAAAAACAAACAAGCCCATTCAAAAGTGGGCAAAGGATATGAACAGACACTTTACGAAAGAAGACATATATGAGGCCAACAATCATATGAAAAAATGCTCATCGTCACTCGTCATCAGAGAGATGCAAATCAAAACCACATTGAGATACCATCTCACGCCAGTTAGAATGGCAATCATTAAAAAATCTGGAGACAACAGATGCTGGAGAGGATGTGGAGAAAAAGGAACACTTCTACACTGTTGGTGGGAGTGTAAATTAGTTCAACCATTGTGGAAGACAGTGTGGCGATTCCTCAAGGCCTTAGAAATAGAAATTCCATTTGACCCAGCAATACCATTACTGGGTATATATCCAAAAGACTATAAATCGTTCTACTATAAGGACACATGTACACGAATGTTCATTGCAGCACTGTTTACAATAGCAAAGACCTAGAATCAACCCAAATGCCCATTGATAATAGACTGGATTGGAAAAATGTGGCACATATACACCATGGAATATTATGCAGCAATCAGAAATGATGAGTTCGTGTCGTTTGTAGGGACATGGATGAATCTGGAGAACATCATCCTCAGCAAACTGACACAAGAACAGAAATGAAACACCGCATATTCTCACTCATAGGTGGGTGATGAAAAATGAGAACACATGGACACAGAAAGGGGAGTACTAAACACTGGGGTCTATTGGGGGGAAAAGGGGAGGGCCAGTGGGAGGGGGAGGTGGGGAGGGATAGCCTGGGGAGAAATGCCAAATGTGGGTGAAGGGGAGAAGAAAAGCAAAGCACACTGCCATGTGTGTACCTACGCAACTGTCTTGCATGCTATGCTCATGTACCCCAAAACCTAAAATCCAATAAAAAATTAAAAATAAATAAAATTTTCAGTAAACAACGTAAAAAAAAAAAAAAAGAGTTGGCAGGCTTAACAAAACCCGTTTTAAGTTTCCAGTCTTCTTCATTTAATGCCACTAACAAAACGCTTTGTAACAGACTTATGGTTGATTATGCAAATGAGTTTGTGGTAATTGGTCCAGTTTTATGAAAAACAGATTTTTAAATTAGAGTGGTTAACAACAGATGATTACTATATCTCCTGTGATGTGTGCTCTTTGAACCATAAAAACATTGTAGCTTCATTATTGTAAAACCTATTCAAGATCTTACAGTAAGAGTGATACATTTGCAAAGATTTGCATTAATGAAGACTACATAGAAAACCTTTATAAGGATTTGTGTGTTGATTGGATTGATATTTAGCAAATCTTTGGGTTTTACATTCTTACAGAAAAGTCTATTTAAAAGGGATCATTTATAAGACCAAAATATACAGTTTCAAAGGCCTAAAAATAAGTGAAATGTATGTATAACTGAATGCAATACAGTTGAAAGTATTTGCAGTTTGTGAAATAACTGCTGACATATAACGATGTTTATTTAAACCCTGCTCAAGGTACTGTTTTAGATTAGCTGTAAAAAAATGCATTTGGCTTTTAGGATTCGTTACATGGCATTAACATGTGTTTAGTCTCTTTCTTCAGTGTTCTTTTACCTTTTTTCATGAAATCATCAGTCTTACTATATGTGAACGTGTTGCGTTGCATTTTTAATTATTTTAAAGTGAAACACTTAAGATATCTCTACCTTATTAGTTCCTAACATATGGAAACATAGGAGAGAAATTTTTGTATTTTCACACTACATGAAATGTTTTTTTTACTCAAGCATTATGCTGGAATATGGGACAGTGAAGTGATAAGATCACCACTAATAGTCTTAACAAAACTTTTTTTTAAAGAAAGAGCTCTAATGCCCATGGTCTTCACTCCTGCCACCCTGCCTTCTCTCCTCCAGCCTGCACTGATGGCCTCAAGGGAAGTTCCCTATGATCAGTTGACAGAGAAAGAGAAGACTAGGACATGGTTCACTGATGGTTCTGCACAATATATAGCCACCAACAAAAAGTGGACAGATGCAGCCATATAGCCCCTTTCTAGGACATCCCTTGAAGGACAGCAGCGAAGAGAAATCCTCCTAGTGGGCAGAACTCCTGCTTTGCCTTCTCCTGTGAGTAAAAATTCCAGACTGACCAGAAGTTGAGCAGCTTCCAGAGCCATGCTTATACAGCCTATTGAACTGTGAGCCAAGTATACCTCGTTTCTTTCATAAATATCTCAGCGTTAGACATTTTTATAAGCATGCAAGAAAGGCCTATACATATATACCTTCATCTACACTGATGTCCAAATATCTCCTCTTGGTTGTTTCTCTGGAGAATCCAGACTAATCCAAGCACAATACTAATGCTTCAATCCTTTCAACCACTAATCCTGAGCAGGTGTCTTCCTGCCTATGCAGAGTCATGGGTGGGCTCTGAGGCTTGGCAAGGTGTCTTGGTAGGGATGTAAGTGAAACAGAAATGCCAACTGTGCTTCTCTGAGTGATCAGCTCAGCTTTGTAGGTTGGCTATGCTGCTGGCTATTTATCTCTGATCAAATGCCAGCTATAAGAGGGAAACAAATTAGTACCACCAACATCTAAACACTGATTACAGTGTACACTTAAAAATGGTTAAGTGTAATCCCAATTATATGGTCATTACACATTTCATGCCTCTATTAAAATATCAAATGTACCTCCTAGTAAGCTCAGGGTGTACATTAGTTGCTTACCAGATACCAACACCATATTCAGCTGCTTCTCCTTGGTAAACCTGGGTACAATTCAGCACATGTGCATGTATGTGTACATAGAAGAACGAACTTAAAAAAGCATATAGATGGTATTTCTGATATTTGACAGTCATAACAGTGGGAAAACAAACATTTTTCAGAGGAGACCCTCAAGAGGAAGGACAGGCAAATATAGGAGAAGCAAACAACTTGGCCTCTGGGTTTGAGAGACTGTGAATAGTGTCACTGCAGTTTCAGGAACTATGATGATTTAAAGGATGATTATAGAAATTCAATGTGTATGCTTTAGCAGAAATGAAGTAGGCAGAGAAAATTCTGAATATTCCCAAAACAAATAACTGAAAAATGAGATGAGATATGCTGGCTGCCCTGATTTGATTACTACGCATTGTATCCATCTATCAACATATATGAACTCCATAAATATGTAAAATTATGTCAATTTCTTCTTAAATAAATTTCTATTTACATTGCAAAAGTGGAAGATTTTGGAGCTCTGATAGTAAAGGAAGCGGGCAGAAAAGACAGTGTGGTGAAGACAATGGAAAGAGGATGGTGTTTGGGATACTTGAGCAGTAATGATGAAAACCTGCCTGTGGTGGGAAAATCTCTCCACTTGACCTAAATGCCTGACATCAACATTAAGATATCTTGAGTTGATACAGAGGTGACCAAAAAGACTTGTGCCTTTCGCTATCAGGGGCAAAGGCAAGGTGTGGGGTCTGTAGCTCTTATGAGGGCGAGCACTGAGACTCCACTGAGATAAAACCACCCTTACCTTCCACATTTAGGTCCTTCCTTGATGGTGAGACCCAAAAATCCCAAAGATAGAAGGGAGCGATCTAGGGTTGAGAAGACAATGTGAAGCTGGGAAAAAGGTCTTTCCTCCATAGCTATTCTCAGGCAAATGATTTTTAAAAACAGACGTAGAGATAACAGGAGAAATACCTAATGTAGGTGACAGGGAGATGGATGCAGCAAAGCACCTTGGCATGTGTATACCTACGTAACAATCCTACACCATCTGTACAGTTACCCCACAACTTAAAGTATAATAATAATAAAAGAAAAGTAGATGTGGAATGTCTTAAGGCATTGGCAATTTTCATTACAGCAAAACTTTATGTCCCTCTTACAAGGAGAATACTTATAAGTTTGGCCGGAGTGTGAAAGCATCAAGTGAGATGGTATAAGACCAAGACCAGCAGAAAAATATCTTTCAAGCAGCTAAAATACATGCTTAAACAATAAATGACAAAAAATGTACTAACTTTTGCACCAACCTAACAGTTAACTGCATGTGCAACATGCACTACATACCAAGTACTAAGCACTTGACACAAACCTTTCTATCTACTTTAAACATAAGAAATTTGAGAAGCAAAGTAACTTAACAAAGGTTATATACATTGGCAAAAGTTAGAATTCAGACTTAGGAGACCAGTCCAGGTCTAGAATCGCTACTACCTCACAAAACCAACTACAGCAGATGGAAGAAGAAATAAAAGTACTAGAACTGCAAACAGAATTAACACATGGAGTAAGAGTAGATCTGCTGTACAGCCTTGCTAGTGTCTTCACTTCTTAGAGGACAGGAAGAAAAGTTAGTAAGTCTGACTTTTGTGAGAATCATTGGATTAAATTTTCTCTGTCCTAAAACCCTGGAATCTGGGCATGTTCCTTAAAGGGTGAAGCTAGACCTTTTGGATTAAGTATCATCGTAATGTACGAAGCTATGAAAGCCTACTCCTTTCTAGTGATGATAGGATACTGGCCTTTGACAAAACAGTTAACGTGCCATGCTTAGTAATGCTTTATTATGAATTCCAATGATAAACAGTAGAGAGCAGCAGCAAAAAACATTCTCAGAAGAAAATAAGACATTTATGCCTAGTTGGTCTCAGCTTCTGTTGCAACTAGCAGGAATCTGGGCTGGGGTAAAGGGATTGCCAGGAATCAGCAGGTAATGTATCGTACGTATGGGACCTCAATGTCCTCACCACTCTCATCATTGCAGCACAGCTCAAGCACCAGAGTCCGCACATGGTGACCCAGTTTTTGCTTTGACACACGGCTCACAATCTCTGTAATCCTGAGGTCAAAACAGAGAGTCAAGGTGGCAGAAAATAAAAGAGACAAAGGACATATGGGACGAAGAAGTCAAGAAGGAAAATAACCATGAGTGTTAGAGTTGAAGAGGAAGATTCCCATCCCACACGGGGCCTTCCCTAGCCTGCCCAGCAGCCAACTCACAGCTGATCCAATCGTTCCTTAAGCTTGGTAGCTGGCATGAAGACAGAATACAGCATTGATACACCCTGTGAAAGCATGGTAATTTCCAATTTGTGCTCCATCTGGAGAGGGTGAGAACAAAGTTGGGGAGTAGTGTTAGTGAGATGGACAGTGCTGGTCATCTGCCCAACCACCATCTCCCACTGTGTGGAGAGAGAGAAGTGGTCTTACCCTAAAGAAGGCTAGGAACTGCTTGAGAGTCATCTCTTTACCAATAGGTTGTATGCTGTGTACATCAAAACGATCCCACAGTGTCCACTCTTTGTTATAGTATTGAGGCACAAAGGACAGGGGAGTAGAACAGGGGTCATCCCATATAGCCCTACCCTTATCACTCAACCTGACATATCCAGTCAGACTGATGACAACCCTGTTTTGTTGAAAACCGTCTCACAGGCTAATTTTATCTTAATCAAGCCCCTGAAAACTTTAATCGAAATGATGAAGACTAGAACTGGCTGTATATACATAAGTACACACATATGTCCCCTCCCCACATTATACACTCTCACTAATGGATAATATAATTAGTTTTCATGAATGTGGGCCCTACCTGGTGACAGGGTGGGGAAAGGGGTTCAGAGAAGCTGAAGAAGGGCAGGGCCAAGTTGATGAAGCTGTTCTTATAGGAATGAAGCTTTCGGTGTCCCTGTACCACCTTGTATAGCTCCAGGCACACAAGGCCAACAATAGCTGCTGTGGTTGTTGCAATAGCTAGAATGATTTTTCCTGCAATCAGCTTGCTCTGAGACAGAATTTGAACAACACAGAGAGTTACTGAGAGGATCGATCTACAGAATTGGTCAAATGTGGGAGACTCAAGCTTGGGTAAAGGTGGAAGCTTAGGTTTGCAGTGCCACTACCTTATGCCGGTCCGCAGGGGGAATATCATAGTCCTCTGCCCGAAGGTTAGACGCTGCCATAATAAAATCCATATGGAAGTTGCTGTCATCATCCTGTTGTGAGTTGGAAGAAAGGAAAATAAAAAAGTCAGAGAGTCAGAAAAGTAAAATATTTCCCAGCTCCTAGGACACACTATCTCTCACCCAGCTACCTGTGGGTCTCCCCAGTTGCCAGAAATCATTTTCCTTCTCTGACCCTCTCTTCACTGTCTTCCCTCCCTCTGTCAACCTAACAAAGGCTCAGGGCTGGGCCACGGTTGGCCCATACTCCTGTCTATCCCAGGGCCCCGAGCCAGCACCTTCTCAAAATCAGTGGGGTACATCTTGAACCCAGCAAGCTTCTCTGGACTAGGAAGTGTGGCCTTGAGCTCCTCTAAGCGGCTGTCATCTGAGGAAAGGGAGAAAACATTATCAGCACTTTAAGGTTTAAGCCAGTGTCTGATGTAAAGACAGGAGCTCAGAGGAAGGCAGAAATTGCTCAGGCAGATAAAAAATTTGAAAAATATCTACGTCCTGGGAAACAGTAGAGGACGCAGAGGTAGCATTGGAAACACCATCCCAAATCAGAGAAAGAGGCACACAAGTGTGGGGAACACAAAGGAATAAGTCTGCATATACTAAAGAATAGAGATGAAGACAGTGTGGAAAGACATACACTGTAAGACTATTCAAAACAGCCAAAATACAGAAGCAATCCAAATGTCCATAGATAGATGAATGGATAAACAAAATGTGGTATGTACATGTAATTCACCAATACTCTTTACACTTAAAAGGAAATTCTGACACATGCGACAATGTGAACATTATGCTGAGTGAAATAAAACAGTCACAAAAAAGACAAACAACATATGATTTCAGTTACATGAGAATCCTAATGTAGTCAAACTCACAGAAACAGAAAGTAACATGGTGGTTGCCAGAAAGTGTGGAAAAAGAAAAATGAGATGTTTTTTAATGGGCACAAAGTTCTAATTTTGCAAGATGAAGTTCTAGGTTTGCTACATAGCAGTGTAACACCACTGAACAGAAAACTCATAAGTAATTAAGATGATACATCTTCATTTTGACAACGATAAAAAGACATAAGGAAAACCAAAATGAGACAGAAATGTTGAGAAAGAATGATGTAGAAAATGAGTCATGGTGCAGGAAGGTAAGACACAGAGTTGAGGAAAAAAGATACATGAACAGGAATTGTGGACAAATTCATAGACAAGAAAGCAGAGAATAATATTGTGTGAAGTAAGTTCAAGGATACATCCAGAGGGAGACACAGGGACAGAACTGGAGAAAAAAGAGCATGTATGGAGGACGACACAAGGAAAAATACCTGCAGAAGAGGTATCTGAAGAGATATACACATCCAGATGCAATCTGCATGGGGAAACATGAGGGGGTATGTATTTGAAAAGGAAGGAACACAGAAAGACACACCACACCCCCAAATATGCACATTCAAAGACAGAAATGATAGAGGAAGAAGATACAGATCATGAGACAGGACAGAGAAAAACAGAGGAAAGTAAGAGCTGAAGTTGTCAGAGAAAGATCTTCAAAGGAAGACAGGAGGACAAATGAAGGGCCATAGTAGGATAAATACACACTCAATGAAGTTGGGACTAGATGTATGGATGGGGACATAGTGGAGACACAGAAGCAGACAGAAGCTGCTAAGAGATCAAGGGAGACACAGCACTGGTAGAGATCATACGTCTTTCTCCCCTACACAGATTTAATAGAAACAGATGAAAAAAGGCAAACACACATAGGAAAAGGGATGAACTAGTTTTCATAATAGGAAGTGTGTGAAGAAGAAAGGAGAGAATTATATCTCAAATATAGGTGGTGAGGCTGAAAGGATGTGCACTGGTAAATCTCCACTCTACAGTCGTTATGAGCACCAGTGGCAAAAGACTAATGAGGAGGCTTAGATAGACAGGGTACAAACTAACTCATGGTCAAATGGCCAAACACACTCACCAACAGAGGCACTGGTGCTCTGCAGCTCCTGGTCAGAAACGTGGATCTGGACACCAGACTTGGGAATGAATGTGGGGACGTGCACAGACTGTAGCAATGTAACCACAGCAGCTCGGTCCTGAGAGCCTATCAGTCCATAGGTCTTGGCAAACAGGTTGGCAGCAGCCATCACATAGTCCAGGTGCAGGGGCTGGGAGAGGGAAGAGTAGGGGAGGGTGAGCACATCAGTCTTCAAGTGTAGCCTCTACTGACTTCCCATTTACCCACCCTTTATCTAACCCAACACCAGTAGACTCCAGGAAGGAGACTCACATTGCTGACATGAAAGATGAGTGGGTGAGGACGGCGTTTGGGCCCAGACCAAAATGGGGCTCCAGAGCTTGTAAGCTGAAAGGATACAACATGTTACAGGAGTAGAATGGGAGAGAAGAGGGCTCTCTGGCACTTCTCACCTGAGCCTAGAAAGTCTAAGCTCACTATCCCTGGAAACTTACTTTGTGCCAGAAACACAGCACTGGATCTCCTAGGGACTCTGAGGCACTATACTAACTCTAATATCCACAGACAAATTAATCCTCACCAAATACTTACGAGGTAAGCATTATTACCTACTTTGTAGGTGAGACTCCTGAAGAGCAGCAAAAATATATGACCTCTTGCCCTAGTGTCACACAGAGCTGGCACTTGTGCTCTTATCTCCAAAATTTCTCCCCTATTATAATCTCTATGGCTTTACTGGGAATCAGATTTGACTCAGCCTACACCACAGGAGACAGAACAGATGCCAAGTCTCTGGGCTGAAAGAAAAGGAATAGAGCAAAAACGGGTGTCTGCAGAAAGCACTAGCCTTATCACTTTTCTGAAACCCCCATACCTTAAGGCACCTGTGACGCCTGCCTTAACTAGAATGAACCATGTCAAAAGCCTCCAGTAAACTCCATATTTCCAGAAAGTGTATTATGCCAAATAGACACTGGAAGCATGCTATATCTGGTCAGGAGGAAAGTTATGCAGCAGCTGCTGGATGTTGTGTGAATACTGGGTGTGCCACTGGTGGTAGGCCCAGGTCACACAATCAGCCCAAGTCTCTGGTCTCTGCAGCACCAGGCTGCAATGCACATTCTCCAGCAACTCCAAGGGTTGGTTGCCTGCCAACCGCAGTGTCTGCTCCATAAACTTGGGGTTTCTATCGGAAATTTGAGGCAAACGTCAGGATTATTCCATAGCCTTAGGAGTAGGTTTCAAGGAAATAGCACTGTCTTCACGGAAAGCTATTTCTGACCCCGCCCCACCCCCAGAGTAGAACAGACAGGAAGACACGCCACCTCCCCAAATACGCAAATACACAACTCTGCCCCTGCAATCACCTGCCTCATATTAGGCTCAAGCATTCATCCATTCATTCAGAGTGAGCCTGACTGTGAGTATTAGGATGGTCAGGAAATTCGACAAGACGCTTTGCCTTGGCTGGTAGGCAGGGGAGAGGAAGAGAGGGCCTCTGAGTTACTCACGTGAGGTACTGGTTGACATTTTCTGCAGACTGCTTGAAGAGGCCTTCAAACTCATCCCAAGCCCACTATAGGCAGGGCAGAAAAAATTACAATGGTAGACAAAATGGGTTTCTGTCAGCATTAGAAATACCACCAGTAAAATAAAGCAAGCAGGAAGAGAAAACTGCTCTGGGAGAATAGAGGGGAAAAGCCTCCCAAATGGGGCTGCCCAAATTTCTCCAGCTTCTCACCTCAAACTTAAAATCCAAAGGCCTTGATCTGCACAGTGGTTACATAGTATGTATGCTTGAAACTTATTTTTAAGATGTCCACTACCCTCTTTAGGTGTGATGTGCCCCAGTAAAAAGAAAGTCACTCTGAAAAGAAAACAAGGATGATCCTCACACAGATTTTTGGGACTGGGCAGAAAACCACGCAGATAAGGATTGTTGTACTCATTTTTGCCCTCTGAGCCTTAGAAAGGCAGTCAATAGAGTCACCAATGAAGCTGTCTGAAGCACCCTGAGAATGGACACTTAGGTTTCAATCCAGGTCTGCCACACACAACCTATTTTTGTGACTTCAGGCACAGAGGGTAACATTTCAAAATATATACTGGAACACTAATATATACAACTCATGAAATTTCTATAAAGAAGTGAGCAAATATGTTAATTATAAAGTATCCTGAAAAGAGTGCCAAGTACATACTAAGTGCTAAGTGCTTTATAAAAGCCCTTTGAGAGAGACTATTGTAATGCACATTTTACAGCAAGGAATCCAAGGCACGGGAGATTCAGTACAAGGTTATGAAGAAAATCTATCTTAAAACCCTTTTATGGGCCTCCCTGCACGTTAGGCAAAGAGTAGAATACCACATCCTACTAAAAGCTATGTAGATTCACATATTCAGGTAGGAGAGAGAGAGACAAGAGACAGTGGTGACAACACAAACATAAACGTATTCATTCTCTAACTGCCTGGTTGAAGTGAGAATTAACATTTTTCTCCCTCTTTTCTTCCCATCTTTATATTCCTCCTAATCATGGAGTCAAACACAACACTGAGACAAATTCTGAAAATGCAATGGTTGTTCTTGGGCTCAAAGGGTAGTAAATTAGGATTAGGTGTTCTAGGTGTCAATTATCCAGGTGTGTTCACTTTATCTACCTAGGTAACATATGCCCTGTTCTGTAACAGAGAAACAGAAATATCCTAACAAGCCAGCTGTTAAACACATTTTGGGCAAAAGTTAGGGAAATACAATTATCAATTCATGTTTTAAAGTTAACTATAAAAGTGAGACTATAAAGAAATTAATTTTATCCACAAGAACAGCATTGTTTACACAGAAGCATATTGCTGTTTTTTACATAATGACAAATTAGATTCTATACTTTTATAAAGATGTTTTGCCTTGTATAAAGATGCCCTTCCAAAATAAAAATTTTGAAGTACAAGACAAAAAGAAATTAATCACTTTTACAAACTTATGCTGCCGAGTCTAAAGAAAAGGAAAGAGGTCTGGAGAAAATACAAAAGCTATGCTACAGCTTTCAGCATTTAAATGACAGGCTTGATGACCCAGAGGCCATCTACCTAGGTGCCTCTCTCTCCCACCTCTGCTGCCTCTAAGGCTGCTTACCTGCAGGTATGCTCGATAGCACTGGGGAAGTTCTTTAGTGTACAGATGGGGATAGATTTCTCAGGGGGGTCCTGGCTGGAGCTGTAAGACTCTGTCAAGAAGGGAATGACCACCTGCACACTGCCCTTGGTGCCCAGTGTTCCAGACTCCAGTAGTGGCTTTCGGTAATAGACACAGCAGCTGTCCATGTACAGTCCTTGGAGAGGTGGTAGAAGTGGCATTAGAAATGGGAGACAGGCAGGAAGATCAGCAACCTGCAATATTCACATTCAAAATTCTACCCTCATCCTCACCCGCCTCCAAACTCATGGGCATCCACATTGTCCAGAGCATTGGCCACAGCATCCAGGTTTTGGAAGAAGTCATCATTGTAGATACACTCTGTTTCAGGGCCCACACGATTCTGCTGGCTCATCACCCTGATGTGTGGATTTATCTGATGCACAGCTGCAGCAGCTGTGTCAGACTCGAATTTCTGGAAGCAGATGGGGATACAAAGCTGTTAAGCATGAGTCACCTAACAAATCTATATAGGGCTAACCTGAAAAGACCTAAATTGAGCTCTGAGGGCTGCTGTTTAGCAAAAAAGCTGGCCTATGAGTATGCCACATGGTTGGGGCTGTAACAAATGTGGCTAAAACAAAACAATAAAACAGACACAAAAGTAAAGCACTGAATCCGGTATCAATTATTTGACCTATACCATAATTTCTTTTTTTTTTTTTTTTTTGAGATGGAGTTTTGCTCTTGTTGCCCAGGATGGAATGCAATGGCGCAAACCTCCACTCACCGCAACCTCTTCCTCCCAGCTTCAAGCAATTTTTCCTGCCTCAGCCTCCTGAGTAGCTGGTAGTACAGGCACCTGCCACCATGCCCAGCTAATTTTGTATTTTAGTAGAAAAGGGGTTTCTCCATGTTGGCCAGGTTGGTCTGAAACTCACAACCTGAGGCGATCCGCCTGCCTCGGCCTCCTAATGTGCTAGGATTACAGGTGTGAATCAGCACTCCCAGCCCCAACATCTATTTTTTTTTAAGTTAATGACACCTGTAGTTGGGATAGATGCATCAAAATGAAACCAAGGTTTTATTTATACCAAGTGGTAGAAAAACAAAAAGGATCTCATCAAAGCTCAAGCCACATTCCTGTTCTGCTCAAAACTCTCCACTGGCTTCCACTTTCAGTTGGAGTAAAATTAGTGTCTTCCCTTCTCTATGAACTCTGTTACTAAACACCACAAGCATATTTCAACCATAGTCTTGCTCAGGCCCTTACCTTTTCCCGCTACACTATTCATCATGTTCCACTTATTTTCCTACATTCTCTTAAGTCTTTGCAAAAATGACAACTTTCCAAAAAGGCCTTCCTGATCTACGCTGAAAAACAATTCCTGTGGCATTTCCAAGTGCCTCTTGAGTTTTTTATCATTAGTAATTTCCACATTCTAACATCAACTATATCCCCTGCTACCCTTATTTGCTTATTACAGTTGTTACTTATTGCAGTTGTTTAACATAATGGTCTATAAAAGAATCTTTAAAATAACCTGTTATATAGGCAAAAGGTATCATTATTTTCCAATGTGAGAACTTTAAACTGGGGCCCTTCAAAATCAGTCAATTGAAAAGTGTAATAAGGTGATTATGTACAATATAAACATTATCATAAAACATTTTAGTTCAGTAATATTCATTCAGTAATAACACCGTATGTCCTCAATTCTAAATAGAAGTTGAACAATTAGAAGACATGGACACGGGAAGGGGAAAATCACACACCGGACCTGTTGGTGAGTGCAGTGCTACTTGAGGGAGAGCATTAGAGAAATACCTAACACAGACGACACGGGGATGTGTGCAGCAAACAACCACAGCACATGTGTACCTATCTAACAAATGTGTAACAAACACGTATCTCGGGTCTTAATATAATAATTAAAGAAAGAAACATAAATAGGTAGATAAGGACTAAAAAAAGAAACTTCAGTAATAAGAGTCACATTCTAGTGGGTTTTGCAAATCTCTTTTTAAGTTATGTAGCCTCATGAAGATAGCTGGATTCTCATACCCACCGCATGCAATCCACTATGTATTTTGTTTAAGGATACATGTGAGATTCAACATCACATGAAAATATTTTCATAATCCTTGATTTCATTATCAGTATCCAGTGGTTTGTCGACCATTCGGAATTAATTTTTAAAGAATAACTTTCTGTTTGTTTGAAGATGGAGTTTTGCTTGTCACCCAGGCTGGAGTGCAATGGCACCATTTTGGCTCACTAAAACCTCTGCCTGTGGGTTCAACTGATTCTCCTGCCTCAGCCTCCCAAGTAGCTGGGATTACAGGCACCCACCACCATGCCTGGCTAACTTTTGTATTTTTAGTAGAGATGGGGTTTCACCACGTGAGGCAGGCTCCTCACAAACTCCTGACCTCAGGTGACCCACCCACCTTGGCCTCTCAAAGTGCTGGGATTACAGGCCTGAGCCACCACACCTGGTCAAGAATAACACTTTATCGTCATCACTGGCCATTTGGAAAATGCTCACTTTACTGAGTTCACGAAGGCTTTCTAAATGAAAATCTCGTATTCACTTGATAAAATAAGAATGAAGATGGCAAATTACATCTTAGTTATTATTAAAACATTTGCAATCATATAGGCCCACTAAGAGTTTGAAGGACCTCCAAATGACATGGGACTGCATTCTGAGAATGTCTCATTTACTCTGCATCAAGGAAAGGAACCTTTGTTTTGCCACCTCTCATGAATTCCAAATTTCTAGAGTAGCATTTACTATGTGGGGTACAAAAGGAATGAGAGATTATAAGCAGGCAAAAATAGCAATGACCTTTACAGGCAACTTTCTAGACAATCCTTTTACAACCCGACTTCAGTTTCAACATTAGCAGTGACCCCCCAACAGAAACAAAAGGATTGAAGACTTAAGAAAAACTACCAGATTTATGAAAAAAAACAAACCAAGTATTCAATAAATGTTGAATGAAAAATGAGTGACGCAAGGGCTAAAAGGCAGCGGCAAGAAGACCTGGGCCATTAAGATCCAAAATAAGAGAAAGGGAGAGGAGAGAAGTGAGATAAACTCTAAGCCTGCCCTACTCACCGAGACATCCCAGGGTCGGAAGAGAAACTGTCTGTTCAGATTGGATTTCTCGATGGTGTCCATGTCTGTAAGTTATTCTGCCACCCTCCACACAGCCTAGCCCAATCATGGCAAAATTCTTGAGAAGCTCACAGCCAATGGCCCCAGCACCCACTTGAAAGATAGCAAACAAGAGAAACCTTATCAGGGTGACAAAGGACAATGCAGAGTCACCCACCACTCCACTCTCTCCCTGAATATAGCAAGAGAAGACAAGAGGGCCCACGGCCACCCATTCAACTCCCAGGGCCATTGAACCTTTCATTATCTGAGGAAGGAGGCACTGGATGGGAGAAGTAAAGGAATACATTAAGCTTTCACTTAATATACAGAAAATCCAAAGGAGATATGTAGTTAGGTTGCAAGAACCAAAAGACTCTCTGGTGGGAGGCAGAATAGGTGACCAGAGGCCAGGGAGGCGAAAGTAACAGGTGTCCAACAGGGGTATTCACCACGAAGTACTTCTGTTTGGCCAGCTTCTCTTGCAGGTCTGAGCCAAACACAGCCACCTGTCCATCATAACGATTCTGGTGCTATCATGTAAAAAGAGGAAGGTCAGAGAGGAGTTGCCTTAAACATGCTCCCAGTGCCCTTCCCCAAGCCCCTTCTGCCCCTGCCAAGTACTGGGAGGCATCTGTCTTCCATCAAGTCCGCTTTATCCTCAGGGAGACACTCAAGGGCATCAAAGTACAGCCACTGCATGATTGGCATAAACTTTCCAGAGCACGCCTGAGGGAGAATGATCAGCGGTTAGTCATAGCCTAAAACAAATGGACAACAAAAGTGATAAATCCAGGGAAGCACCTGGACCACACGCAGACATGTCCTTTCCCACCCCTGCTAACCTTCATAACCTCCTGGGCAGCCAGGCCTCCAATGAAGGCATTTATAGGTGCCAGATCCCCAGCAGCCACATGTGCCAGCTTCCGGATGAGGTCCACATCCAGGTTGCCTTGACTCACTGATGGCAAGGCTCGAGCATTCATGGCCTGTGCTAGAGTCACTAGTTCTGTTGCATCCTCCTGGTAGGCCAGAAGAAACCAAAAGATGACGTGTTAGGCCACTAAAAGACGGGGAGGAGAAGGGAGAGGAGGAAGAGGAAGAGGAGGAGAAAGAAGATGGAGGGGGAACAGACAGACGGAGAGGCATGAGGTGCTCCAGGACAAGTACCCTGGCTGGCTGGCCCACTCATATACCTCGTTGTGGGGATGAGGTGGCCTGCTATGTTGAGTACAGAACTGATGCAGTGCCTGGAAGCCAATATGTAGATGAGCAGGGCGAGAATACTTAGCACAGTCTGTTATCACAAAGTCTGGCTCTGCCAGTGAGGCAAGCATGGATTTCTGTGGAAAGCAAGGTTATTAGTACCACAGCTGTGAAAAAACTAGAAATTCATGAACCACATAGTCCACATCCCTACCACCGCTACTCACAAAACTAATCTTCTTAGATACTTTGACCTGACTGAGGACGCCTCCGCCAATGTAGTCAGAGAAGCTGGAGGTATCACAGATACTAAAGGTGTAAGGACCTAGGAAATTAAAAAGGATACAGTGTAATCTTTCAATGCATGCAGTAACATTTCTACCTTGCCACCCAAAATAAATGGCATCATAAAAATGAGGATTAAAAAGCCACAATCTCCCAGCTCAAGACACTAGAAGCCTCTGCCAGAAGCTCTCTCTACTCATACATGAGAAAGTATTTCCTTCTGCCCCAGGTCTAGCTCATCCCACACAGACACCCCATAACTAAATGCCACTCTGGGAAAAAAACAAAGAAACCCTGCATCAAGTATGTAACATTCACAATTTTTCTTTCTCTACAAAGTAACACATAAGAACGTTTTTTCAGCTACAGTTCACTGAGCTTCCTAAATCTGTGACTTAAGTTTTCATCAAACGGTGGTAATTATTTTCACCATCATTTCTTCAGAAACATTCCTGGACCTATTCTGTTCTTAGCATTCCATCAAACCTGTATTTTTCACTCACAGAAGTTTAATTTAGGTATCTTTTTGTTTTAATACCTTAAGCAGCTCATCATTTCCTAGAGCTTCTTGGACTACAAGAAATTATTTCCAAATTTATTTCAATGTTCTTTTCTACCAATCTTATATCCTGGATAAGATTACCAGATTAAGACACTTAAAAGATGATATATTAAAAGGTATTACCCAACATTCAAAATACAATAAAGAGGAAAGAGGACAAAAAGGAATACGCAGCTGAGTTGTGGAAGATAAACTTGCTTAAGGTACATATAACTGAAATCCTGGAAAGAGGGGATGGCTGCTGGGGAAACAACACAGTATTTTTACAAAGTAATCCAAAGTATCAAACTATCAGTCCACAGATTATATAAATCTGAAAGCCACAAACAAAAGGTACATAGAGAAAACATATGAAGGTATATCATTATCACATTGCTTAAAATCAGTGAGATAGAAAATAAGCACTTTACATCTAGGTTAAAGGAAAAACAAGAAGTCTAAATAATTTCAAAAAATATGCAAGGTAAACACAATTTTGGACATAAAACAGTTGACAGAAAATTGACCAGCAGACTCACACTTGGACAAACATGAAAGGGCATGTTTCAGGCCAAAAATATGGGTCAACAGAAAAGGAAGAATACTGAAAAATTTGATGTCTGTAAAAAAGCTGTCTCTTACTACTTATTTCTCTTTAAAAATGTTAATTGTTAAAAATGTAGAGCAGCTTATGAAACATGAAAAGTAAAATATATGATAACAGCAAACAATAAACAAGAAAATGAAAATATTTTATTGTAAGGTTCTTTTATAGGTGAAGTGGTAAATTACTGGAGACTATGCTAAATAAACATTAAAGATGTACGCTAAAAATTCAAAAGCCATTCTAATTTTAAAAGCACAGCCAATAAAGACATGAGAGAGAGAGGTGCGGAGAAAGAGAGAGAGAGAAAAGAAATGGAATCAACACTGTGGCATATAACTCTTTTGCCTCTAGCATGGAGTTTACATTCAGTAAGATCTCATAGGACTGTCTCCTCAGTCCCAGCTCACGTGCCAGAGTCAAACATCTTTCTTTGGCCTTCAGTCCAATTCAGACTATGGACAAGTGTCACCTCTTGGCCTCTGGGTAAACCCCCATCGGAGACAACTTTCTCTTTGTTCCAGGCAACCACTTCTCATCCCGACATACCTAGGACCTTTATCTCTGTGGGGTGGATGTCATTGAGTTCACACATGCCCTGGACTTCTCTGAAGGAGACAAAGTCGCCACTCTCAAACCCATGCCGGGCCTCATCCAGGCAGGTGACCACACCAGGGCTGTCCTAGTTGGAAGTGGAGTAGACTTTAGAGAAAGGCCAGAGTGCCAGTAGATTGGCAAAACTGTTGCTGCTCACCAGTGTTTCCCCAAACTCCTTGAGGTCCTCCTTACCTTGGTGATCATAGAAACCATAGCACTAAGTGGCTGCTCCCCATTGGAATCTCTGAGAATCATGTCTTTTCCAAAGTCACAGAAGAGCTGCCTGCAGAGGGAGTAACAGAACTGGTGCCTCAGGTCCATATACATAGGTACTCCCTTTTCCCTCTAGGTACAATGAACACTTGGGAAGCAAACTCAGCTGATCCACAGTAGGAATCACTTGGTGTTCAGGTCAAATGGAAAGAGCAAAAATGCAGAATTTAAAATTCAGGTGGCTGAATGTAACACAAGTGCAGTGGGAGCCTCTTGGCCTGAGTTTGGCAGGGGTTGCAGGAGGCAGGCAGAGGCAGGTACTTACCCAAAGAGGCCCCTGGTGTCTGCCACCACCAGCTTGATTCCACAGCTATGACAAAACTCACCCACTTGCAGCTGGCTCTCCAAGGGAGTGTTGGTAAGGACCACCACCTATGAAGAGCCAAAGGCCTGGGCTGAGGCCTGGTACTAGAATACAGTGGAGTGACATAACAGAAGATAAAGGCTAAAAGGAAGGGATGGACTGGATAGCCTCACCTAGGCTTTTCTGCATTGGCCCTCATTTACAAACACCTGTGAAGCATCTATGTGTGTCAGATAAAGGGATACAGGGAGGAAAGAGTTTGAAGAACAGAGAATCCCTTTATTTGGCAAACATCTATGTGTCAAATAAACTGCTGCCTGCCCTGTGGTGACCTGATACATAAAAAAATGAATAACAGTGTGCCCCATTCAAAGCCTCCATTTGTCTCCATCACATTCACTGGCTTGAAAATCTCAGGAAAAACCTGTTCAGCCATGATATTAGGGATTTCTCTTATTTTTTTTCCTTATTCATTGGTGTAAAAGTTCTTATTCCTATATCAGAAATTTTGGTGTCCTTCTCCTCTGGGACACCTGAAGACAGATCATCAGTACTCACTGCTCCTCCTTCCAGTACAGTTAATAAAAAACACCTATATGATGCTCTCCAGCTATTCTAAGTTTAGCCTTCAGAAAACCTCTGTGAGGCTAATAGTGCTATTGTTCCTTTTCCAGAGACAGTAACTAAGGCAGAGATTACGTGACTTGTTTATAGTCATACCATTAAAAGATGGCAAGACTCATGTGAAGCTAGTACAGTTCAGCTCAAGATCAATGTTCATAATCACTGTGCCACAGTGTATGGCCAAATCTTCCCTTCTGAAAAGGGATGAGTCCCCCAAGGACAGGTCCAGAGTGTAATCCCTACCTGCATTCCTTAGCCCTCCAGCATGAAATGTGCACGCAGGGCCTGCCATTAAATCAATTTTAAACAAGCAAACACACCAGAGACAAGACTTGAAAAAATAAGGTCGGGCGGCGGGTGGGTAATGCCCCAAGGTACCTGGAAACCACTAAGAAAGTCCTCAACCAAGGGTCCTGTGTAGGTGCAGACACGCACATAGCCATTGAGTTCTGCAAGGTGCGACTGTGAAACTTCAGCTCGGTTTTTACCAATGTCCTCCTCTCGCAGGTAGAACTAGCAGAGGATGCAGGAAGAGAGAACTTAAGTGAATGCAGAGCCCAGGCAGACTGGTTCCCTGGAAAAGCAAAGGGGGCTGTGAGTTACCTGGGAGGAGAGGTCAGCCCACTGGGCAGTGCCCTGGTCATGTAAAGTGATAGCCTTGACCCCACCGAGGATGATGTTCTTGGCGATCTCCACACCTAACCCCTGCAGGCCTGAAACCAGCACACTGGATGTCTGGAGATACTTCATCGCCTCATGACCCAGCACATAGCTGGCAGGTTATGGAGGCCTCTGGTCAGGATAGGCTCATCCAACCCTATCTTCTCTGTGTCTCTTCCCACCTCTCACCCCCAGCCATGGCCCCACTTACAGCTGGCGGGAGTAAAGATCTTCATCTATGTGTATTTCAGTGTTGTTTTTGGACATTCCCTAGAGATGGAGGGAAAAACAGGTTAAGAGGAGATAGGGCGTAATGGGACGGACAGACAGACAGACAGACAGACAGAGGTACTTTTCTACCAGTCCCTCTACCTCCTCATCTGTCAGTGTCCAGAGATACATCTTCCTGGGTTGGTCCCGAAGGCACTTCAGACATCACAGAGTAGGCAGAGGAGCAGTCAGAATCCAACTCTGAACCAGGCCCAGATATGCGACGTTTCTTGGAGAGCAGTGAGCTGGACATCTGGAGGAAAAGGGAGTGTTAAAGGTGAAGCAAATACGGGGAGGCTTTTCTATTAGTGGCAATTCTGGGAGAGAGTTTTGTGGTGACCCTATTTTATTAAAAGACAGACACGGTAGGTAATAAACCTAAAGGGGAAAAATGGGCAGGTTGAGCTTACACAATTTAGGGCCGAATAAGCTCAGTGAGCAGACATGGGATAGATGTTGAGGTGGGACTGGATTTCCCATTTTGAACTCTGCTTTTGAAGGAAGAGGTAGGGCCTAGAGTAAGGCTGAGGAGGTGACTCTCCGACAATGGTAGTTAGAAGCAAACCTAACAGAGTCTGTGATAACAAAACTGATGGACATGGGAATAGATTTCTAGTGGGAGGTTGTGCATTCAAACACTCACACCTGGTATCTGGTCCTTTGAGAGGTTCTGAGCCCCGTAAAATAGATACTGGCAGTATACCTTTAAATAGCAATGTTCACTATTCCTTTCCCACGGAAGACGATACACGCATTGGGGAAGATGGCTTTAGTGATCTCTCTGAAAGACGGTAGGGGCTTGAAAAACCTGAAAAGCCAAGCACTAACTTATCAAAATAAAAACACGGCCCCCTACAGAGACCCTGCAGTCAGGGTGAGATGTGGGAAAGGCTCCACAACAGAGAGATGAGGCCCAAATACTCTTACACAAAGTCTAGCCCTTTTTTTTTTTGTTTTTTTGTTTTTTGCTCTCAAGGTTGAATGTGGGAAAGTAGGCCAGGGAAGAGAGAGTGCTGTCTAAAGGAAAATGTCAGATAAAAGTTGTCTTTGGGGTAAATGAAGACCAGACACCCCCCGGGACATAGCTGCTTTTGCAAGCTGGAGGCCAAAATCTGGGGGCGCGGGGATCTGGGGTCTGAAGGATGATTCCAGCTGGAATAATTTAACGGTGAAGCAGCCGGACTAGAGACGCTGAACTGCTGAAAATCTCCCGGCTCACAAGGGGCTGATACAAGCCAGCGCGTGGGAAAGACCTCCGGCCAGCGACGACGAGCCTGTGACTCCGAAGGGCAACGCTGAGCATCTGCACCCTCGAAGTCAGCTTTCTACACCCCGAGAAAGGGCGGGGAGCTTAGGCACCGTCTCGGGATCCCCTCGTCCCCACCCAGCCTCAAAACGGTCTGCTATGACCTCAGTCCGGCACAGACCCCTGTGACCTCAGGCCCGGGGTGGAGGCCGTCTGAAGTCCCCACCCCTGGTGAGGCAACCGGAAGGGAGTCACCCGTGCCAGTTCCCTGGTCCCCCGGCCGCCCCCTGACCGCCCCCCCCAAATCCCCCGGCCGCCGCCGCCGCCGCCAGTGTCTCAACGCGACGAAAGCAAACCTGGCCACCGCCCTCGTCCTTCTCCTCTTCTTTCCCGACGCTTGGCCCACCGAGACCAGTCGCTGCTTTCTCTCCTTCCTGCGCTGTAGAGCTTGGGACCGTTTCTTTCGCAGACACTTCCTTCCCTTCAGCGGTGAACAAAAATGGCGGCGGCCGAGCCAGAGATCTCAGCAGAACACCGGGCTATGCCGGCAACCAGGCCACGCCCACTCACGATTTATGTATGACGTCGTTTGCCCGAGTGTGACGCTGCGCGCGGCTGGGTAGGAAGACGGCAGCTCCCTCTAGTGGCTGTATCTAGCATAATGGCCATAAAGGAGATGTGAATAGTGCCTACCTGTAGTCTCAGCTACCTTGGAGGCCGAGGGAGGGGACCCGCGTGAACTCGGGAGGCTGGGGTTGCAGTGAGCTGAGATTGTGCCCTTGCCCTCGGGTGCAGGCCACAGCGAGAGACTGTCTCAAAAAAAAGTCTCACCTTTTAGTCAGGACAGTTATGCATAAGACAGACAGAGGCAAATCAGAGGAAACCCCGAGTAGAAAGACTTGCGCAGCAGGCAATCTCAAAGATTTTATAGTTTTCTGAGACTGTTCTTAAACTCTTCGCCCATATTTAAGAGTTCAGTGTTCCTAATCTGCATGCATTTCATTTCACTCTTGTAGTTAATGCTTGACTAGGGACCAGAGCCACAGTCTTCTCTAAAACTGTGACAACAGATTCCATCGCATATCGGCAGAATGAATTATAGAATTTGAAATATTACTTGTTACTCAGGAGGCTGAGGCAGAATTGCTTGAGCCCAGGTGGTGCAGGCAGTAAATGGAGATTGTGCCACTACACTGCAACAAAGTGGGGGGTGGGGGTAGATAGAAGTTAGAGACAGAGAGAAGGAAAAAATTACTTACATAAATAAAATATAGATTCGCCATCTTCACAATCAACAAACCAACATTATGTGAAAAATTTTATCTGATATGCAGTGAATGGCAAATATCTGTTTATCAAGCATAAAACAGATATTTACCTATATAATTCACTTCTCAAGATAAACGTAATTATGAATAAGGTACCCAGACACCACAGAAACCTCCAACTTGGAATAATAAAGTTGTGCTTGACCTGAAACCCTTACCCAGATGGACACTATGATGTAGAATGCTGATGCCAACAATTCTTACGAAATAGAAACAAACAAGCAAACAAACAGAATACCAGGTACCAGGTCACCAGAGGCACCAGCATTCGAAAGCCCCGCGTACACAAGGTACACAATAAACACTAAATGCATTTATTTTAATAACAATAATAGATGATTATCTAATAGATAGCAAGAGGTAGACTTTGTTTCCACATACCTATTCCCATATGTCATCAAGAAAGCTTTCTCTAAAATTCTCCAGTGAAGTCATTTGATCCTTAACTTTTTTTTTTTTTAAATAAACAACAGATATACATTGCTCACAGTTCTAGGGCCTGGGATCCTTGACATTTCTTTGTGGAATTTTTTAAAATTACTAATTCAATGTTGTGTTTTAGGTTTGTTCAGATTTTCTTTTTTTTTCCCCTGGAAGTACTATCAGCATGTTGTGTCTTTCTCCAGAAATTTGAATCTTTCATTTAGTTTATGTGTACATTTTCCACAGTCTTCCTCTATAGTCCTCTTTTTTTTAACATTACTAGTCATTTTTTATTATATAAAGTCTCATTCTTTCTTGTTCAGGTAAAGTTTGTGAATTTTTATCAATCTTATTAAACAACCAATTTTCGTTGTGTTGGTTTTGTATATATGGTTCTTGTCTAAACTTCCTACTTTGTTTTGGGATTAGTTTGTACTTTTTCTATTTTTTTTAAATGAGAGTTTATTGATTTGAGTTTTTCCTTTTATGTATGTCTTTCTAGCCATAAAGTTTCCGTAAGTGCTGCCTTTGCTGCAGCTCATGAGTTTGTTATATTATCTTTCATTTTCATTTAAAAGTACTTTCTATTTTCTCCTGAGATTTCTTCTTTGATTCATTGATTGCTGAGGAATGTGCTAATTTCCATATCATTATAAATTTTCAAAATTTCTTTCCATTATTAATTTCCAGGTTTATTCCAATGCAGTCACAAAACATACTTTGTATAAATTGTAAACTAAAATTAAAATTCAACCAAATGAATGGGCCCCTCCTATTGGCCAAGGCCATTCCAGAGTTAACCTGGAACAGTAGTTCAGGCCATGATGGGAAGTTTGAGACATATCCTCCTTCCTTTTGAAATTCAAAAACAGCCCACCAGCATTAACATCAACACAGACCTTAAGTCTGATAGGAAACATTTACAGTTTATCTCTCTCAAGCCTGCTACCTGGAGACTAACTGCTTGATAAAACCTTAATCTCTGCAACTCATTATTATACCTCAGACATGTTTTTTTTTAATCTATTGATTACTCTTTCAGCTATTTGGAAATCAACATTTCTGAAGTTATCTACCTAGTATAGAAAACCAATAAAATGAAAATTGGATTTTGAAAAGATTAATAAAGTTGACTTATGATGCAGAAGTGCCCACTTCAAGTGGTTCTGCCCTTCCATTTTGAAGCAATGTAAGATATTATGTGTATCAATTTATGTATTTATCCCCCTAAAGTATATGAAAACAAGCTGTACCCGAACTTCCATGGGCATATGTTGTCTGAACCTCTTGAGCCTGTGTCATGGATATGCAGAACTTGGGAAAATAAACTTTCTAAATTCCTTGAGGTCCGTCTCAGATACTTTTGGGTTCACATATTGGTAACCATGAAGGATTCTGAGTGGAAATGCTGTTGATTTGGGACCAACCATCTATGGGTGCTTTGTGTCAACTTGAGCTGTCCTATGAGGAATATCTTTGTGGTGTTCTCTGTATTTCCTGGACTTGAATATGGACCTGTCTTGTTAGGTTGGGGAAGTTTTCCTGGATATTTCCCTGAGGAGTATTTTCCAGCTTGCATTAATTCTCTCTGTCACATTCAGGTACACCTATCAAACGTAGATTAGGTCTTTTCGCATAGTCCCATACTTCTTAGAAACTTTGTTTATTCCTTTTGACCCATTTCTCTCTAATCTTGCCTTCTAGTTTTATTTCATTGAGTTGATCTTCAACCTCTGATGTCCTTTCTTCTGCTTGGTCAATTTGGCTGTTGAAACTTGTGTATGCTTCGTGAAGTTCTCCTGTTCTGTTTTCAGCTCCATCAATTAATTATATGCCTCTCTAAGTTGTTTTTTCTCATCACATTTCGTCAAATCTTTTTTCAACATTCTTAGTTTCTTTGCTTTGGTATAGAACATGTCCTTTTAGCTCACAGAAGTTTCTTATTCACCACCTTCCGAAGCCTGCTTCTGTCAATTAATCACACTCGTTCTCCATCCAGCCTTGTTCCCTTGCTAGTGAGGAGTTGTGATTCCCTTGTAGGAAGAGAGGCGTTCTGGTTTTGGGTGTTTTCCTCCTTTTCGCGCTGGTTTCTTCCCACCTTTGTGGATTTATCCACCAGTCGTCTTTGTAGTTTTTGACTTTCAGATTGCGTCTCTGAGTGGACATCCAGTTTGTTGATGATGAAGTTATTTCTTTCTGTTTCTTTGTTTTCCTTCTAACAGTCTGGCCCCTCTGCTGTAAGACTGCTGATGTCCACTCCAGGCCCTGCTTTCCTGGGGATCACCTGTAGCAGTTGCAGAACAGTAAGGGTTGCTACCAGTTTCTTCTTCTATCTTTGTCCTGGAAGGACACCTGCCAGATGTCAGTCTGAGCTCTCCTTTATGAGGTGACTCTTTGTATATACGGGGGTCAGGGAGCTGCATGAGGAGACAGTCTGTCCTCTATAGGATCTGAAGTGCTGAGCTGTGAGCTCTGTTGTTCATTCAGAGCTGCTGGGCAGGTACATTCCAGTAAGCTGCAGCAGAACTCAGATACCACATTTTTTTCCCCAGGTGCTCTGTCTCAGGGACTTAGGGCTTTATTCATGAGTTTCTGTTGGGCTGTTGCCTTTTCTCAGGGATGTCCTGCCCAGAAAGAAGGCAGCTTAGTCACTGTCTGCCTGCAGAGGCTTTTCTGAACTGCTGTGGGCTCCGCTCAGCTGCCATGTGAACTTCACTGCAGTCCGTTTTATATGGGTTTAGTCAGAACTGCCTCAGCAATGGTGGCCCACCTCTATAATGGCTGACTCTCTCTGTAATAGCGGCTGCCTTGGCAACGGCAGGCTGCCTCAGCAGTGGCAAACTACCTCCATAGTGGTGGACTGCCTCAGTGATGGTGGATGCCACTCCCCCACAGAGCTGGACCATCCAGGGTTCAGCTGTGCTTGCTGTGAAACTCTCAACCCAGAGTGTTTCTGATTTCTTTTTTTTTTTTTGTAGGGGTTGGACCAGCTGAGCCTGTCACCTGGCTCCCTGCCTCAGAGACTTTTTTTTTTAATTTGAATGGTCGACTGTCACCCAGGTGTTCCTGTCGCCTGTTGAAAAGTGCTGGAATCTGTGTGATTTTCCATGTGACAACCCACAGCACCAGCTGAAACAGTGGCACTTTTTTGCCCAGGAATCTCTTGGCTTGGCTCCCTGTTTCAGTCCTCTTTTTAATAAGATGAATGGGTGACTTTGCCTTCCTGGAGCTCCAATTGCCAGCTAAAATAGCGCCCAAACCCGTGTATTTTGTACAGAGAACTGCTGCGCTGGGGTGCTGGCAAAACAGCTACAGCAACCAAAACAGCCATGCTGTTGAAAACAGCCGTGTGGGCCAAACCAGCCATGCGGGCCAAACCAGCCACGCTGGTGACCTGTGGGGCTCCTCCACCTGGTAATCTCCTGGTCTGTGAGCAACAAAAATCTGTCTGGAAATGCGGTGTCCACTCACCCTCAACACTTTCACTGAGAGCTGCAATCCTGAGCTGCTCCTAATCTGCCATCTTGGATCCCTCCTGCAATTACCTTTAATGGCAAAAACTGCAAGTACTTTTGCACCAATCTAATATTATTCTTATTTAGTTGATGAGAAATCAAATAGCATGAAGATGAAGTTTAAATAAGGTCAGTAAAAGATCTTGGACACACTGAAATTTTTAACACATAGTAATCCTCAATTAATATTTATTGACTGTGTTTGATTCCATATCCAGATATGTGGGTGTTTGAATAAGTAGTAATATTAATGCAGATGTTATTTTATCTCAATACCTAAATCAATTTTTATCGTTAAATCTTTCCTTCAGCATCTCTATCATGTTCTATTTGTCCTTCTGAAAACACATGATGTTAAGGAACTGTTATGTTAAATCTTAGAGTACAAATATTATGTCATGTGTATTTTTGCTTTCCTAAAAAGGTTGAGGTACTTTGATGGGTCATTGTCTTTCATTTCTGTTCTCAATCCCTACCAAGTAGCATGTGAGAATTATTATTACAGAAAATGAACATATATTGCCAGATGATTATGGCAATACTAACATTTATTAAGACTGATTAGTGGTCTTTGAATAGAGAAAATGTAGGTGTTGAGTAGGATGGTGAATTAAGAAAGATTTTGAAGTTGTTAAAAGTAACTAGTATGCAAGACCTCTCCATTGTAAATATTTCATAATCTGAGAAAGTTGATCATTTATTCGAGATAAAAGTGATGGCAGAGTTTTTCATTTATTGATAAAGATACTAGAGTGATATATGTCGATATTAATAAATAGCAAACAAGTCATGAGTAGACTAATTTTTTAAGCACACAAAACGTTTTCAATACTGGGGAGGACAGCAGCAAAGTAACATCAATTTCATCTAATAGTAATTAAAGGATAAATATTTTCCCCAATTCTGTTTACAAGAAATGAATTTTTTTAAGCTCTTCACTTTCAACTTTAAACATTGATACCAACATTTCTCTAATAAAGCTCAGAAATTATAATGGACTTCTTTTAAAATCTCTAGAATCCACTTATAAGTAGTGAGTTAGGTGATGGGGGATGGATGAAGCAAACCACCATGGCATATGTATACCTATATAACAATCTTGCACCATCTGCACATGTATCACAGAACATTATGTATAATAAAAAAAAAACTTAAAAAGGAAAACTTTTACTTTTACAAGCCACAGTTTGATTTTCCAAACTCCGTTCACTATAGCTCACTAAGTGACCAAAATTACTTCCCTTGAGCAAATCCATCCTGCCACCAGGAGGAATCGGGGCTTAACTATGGCTAAAGAAAATGGCATATTTAACACCATTAATTGTACACATTAAAACATGGTTAAAGTAATGAACTTTATGTTATATATTTATACTCAGTTTATTAAATAAATATGTTTTTTAAAATCAGAAAATTGACAAAATAGTAATCAACAAATAGGCCCCAAAATTATGTCAAGCGATCCTGTAATCAGGATGTCAGAGATCTGATTAATAAACACAGAGCAGGGTTGAATCAATAGTCACTTTAGGAAAAATGAAAGGAAATATTAGAGAATGTGTTGAATTTCTCTAAAACAATATCATTAAATGAAACAAAGTGAATCACCATTTTCATGGGGTTTCTGAAAATTGCTTTGAATGCCTTGTATCAGCCTTATAGCAGTATCATATCAAACAGATGACTTGGATAAAAGCACACAATGGAAAACCAATTTCTTGAAGATAAATTGATTAATATTACTGTAACAAAATTATATTAACAACAGTTTAAGATTTACAGTATATATATATATATGTATTGCCAATCAGTTTGAAACAGTATATTTTTAAAAGTTGCATTTTGTTTGAAAAAAGCATTTATAAAACGAGAATTTATTTCTCAATCTCTTAACGTTATTTTAATAGAAGCATTCTTGTTCCCAAATAATAAAAAGGCGTCTGTTAGAAATTCTCCTAGACTAACTTTCATAAATGGAATGAAAATAATAATCTTTTGCATTTTCAAATATATTTTAATAGAAAATATTGTTAGAATGTTCTCTTTAACTTAAAAAGACAACTTTTACGAAAGTGCAGTTTACATGTATTCAGAGTCATCTTAATTTTTCTTGTTATTTCAAATTATTTAGAATATTCCTGAGTTATATTAATTTTTATAAGAAAATATAGCTAGCAGAAAATAAAAATGAAACCTTTCCTATTTCAGGAAAGTTTATTTGTAGCCTTTCAAGTGACATGACAAATATTGATCATTTTATGTCTACCATATACATCATAACTTATTTTTCCTTTTTTTAAATTGTACTTTAGGTTCTGGGGTACATGTGCAGAACATGCATGATTGTTGCATAGGTACATGCATGCCAATGTGGTTTGCTGCCTCCATCCCTCCATCACCTATATCTGGCATTTCTTCCCATGGTATTCCTCCCCATACCGTCCTCTTCTACCATCCCCCAACAGACCGCAGTGTGTGATGCTCCCCTTTCTGTGTCCACGTGTTCTCACTGTTCAACACCTGCCTATGGGTGAGAACATGTGGTGTTTGATTTTCCGGTCATGTGTTAGTTTGCTGAGAATGATGGTTTCCATATTCATCCATGTCCCTACGAAGGACACAAACTCATCGTTTTTTATGGCTGCATAGTATTCCATGGTGTATATGAGACACATTTTCCTTGTCCTGTCTATCATCCATGGACATTTGGGTTGGTTCCAGGTCTTTGCTATTGTAAACAGTGCCACTATGAACATACGTGTGCATGTGTCTTTATAATAGAACGATTTATAATCCTTTGGGTATATTACATTTTTTACTTCACAGAAGTACATTTATTTTTACATGATAAATTATGCTTCCTATCAAAATAAGCTTTTAGCTTCAGTTAAATGTTATTACTCTCTTTTGAATATTTAGATACATTGTGTTTGTCTTACTGCAAACATGCAGATTGTCCACAGTCCATAAGGTCTAAAGTTTGCTTTCTAAGCAGTTTTCATTTCATTGTAAGATTTGGACGATGATTTTTTGTCATGTTCTTGTTATATAACAAGGAGAAATAGGTTGCTGGATAGTTTTTCCCATTTCCTGGAAAGAGAAATCTATTGGCTCACATATTTTCCCAACTTAATAGAAGCATCTTTTTGTACATAAAGCTTTTACTCAGATATATGTGTGTGTGTGTATACATACATATATATATATATATATAGAAAGAGAGAGAGAGAGCCTATACCTATCTATCTATCTATCTATCTATCTATCTATCTATCTATCAACTATCTAGCTAGCTAGCTTTCTTAATGTTTCAGATTTTTATCTCTAATTATTGCAGGGAGGAATCGATTATCACGATTCTTAGCTTATGTCTATATATGGTAAAATCTTAACCAATGTAACTAATAATACCAGAAATTCAGAACTTAAAAACTGCAAATTGGTTGTTTAGTGGAATATACGATTAGACAGAACTGACTTGTCATAACATGCTAACGCTGGCAGAAACAATGAACCAAAATCTTTGCCATACACAAATTCTTTACCATCCTGTATTGAAGGCCATTTAGCCACTGCAGAAATACTTTCATTGGTGATATGCTAAGTGGTTAATTCCTCTATAAAGGGTTCTGATGTTGAAAAATGTCTTCCTTGTGTTGAACAAAATCTGCTTTCCCACTCTGAATTCCAATCTTTTAAACAACCCAGATTAAGTATGTTCCCTATTACAGTACTTCGTATACGGTATGTGAATACAGTTAGTAAATCATCTTTGATCTATGCAATACTTCTGAAGAAGAAGTTTTGAGTTGATAAGTTTTGGGTTTAAAAGCATAATGACAGTATGAGAGTTGGATACATTCCAGTTCATCATGGTTTCTCTTGATCCAATGTCATGTCAATAAATATGCTCTGTACTCCCAGGCAGGACACAGTGGAAGAAAATAGAATCCCTGTAATGGTCCTAGTTTTCATTAGACTGCCTCTGTTGTTTATAGAAGTTATGCCCTATTGAAGATTCATGCTGAATCGTTCCTTCATTAAAAACACTAATTTTCAAATGAATTGCTCTTCATGAGGTTTTCTGACACTTATAAAATTGCTTTTAACATAATACACAACTTTACATTTCAACCAGATGTTAGTCTGTGTCCAACATTCCAACACACTGAAACAGAGATGGTTTTAGAAGCTATTTCTGTCCACCAGTTCTGTCAGTGAATCACCATCTTCAGGGAAATGGTACTTACAAAAAGCAATTAGAATATTACATGTGATTTATTTTTAGTGTATTCACACTAAATGTTCATGTTTTATTTTTCAAATATCCATGTTTATTTTTTCTTTTTCGTTTGCATGAAAAATATTGTATTCTACGCTATTGTAGTAAATAAATGATTAGTCCATTCCACTTCAAAGATGTACTGAAGACAGAATGAGGACAGAAATGGAAATTTAAGAGTTAAATACATATTCATATAGCTATTGACATAGCACTACTGACCCTGAACACTAGTCTTCCCTGGTTTATTTATGTCTTTTCTGCTCTGAATATGTTGAAAAGTGCTGTAATTTTATTTTTGTCTTCTTAACTATATTCTCACAATGTTCATTCCACACTATTATTATATTATCTTTATATAAACACTCTCCATATAATTAGTTTTATAACATGATGGCTTTTAAGTTTTTCATCTATATTGAATTAACTAGTTTCTTGATCTCAAATTCTACTGTATTATATGAATTGCTACTTTTGATGAATTGCTACCTTATAACTGACTGGAAGGTCCTGACAATCTTGAGAACATCCACTGACTTCCTTATTTAAACATTCATTTATATGGCAGTTTCTCGCATCTGTACCTTTGCCACAGCCATCCTTATATTCACGAAGACTTCCACTAGGAATGCACGTGCCATTTTGCACTTATAAAATGAACTGTTGCATGACCGTTCTGGAAAAGAAAAGAAAACAGTTGGAATATAAAGGGCATGCTGTTGTTTTATACTACCATTATTGAGAACATTCACAAATATGATAAATTCAGCTGTCAGAACTCATAATAAATACATGTATATACAAAATGCTTTACGTATTAAGTATAATATTTTTTACGTAATGTACAGAAAATCAAGGAAAACTGTATTTTCATGTTCAATACATATTGCAAATCTAGCTTGACTATGAAAATTAATTATCAAAATGAATATCTGTAGTAAAATTAATAAACTATGTCTGCCTCATCTATATTGTGAAGAATTAGTTCAAAAGCATAATGATAGTTTGACGTTTCCCTCAAGCCGTAGGACTCTGAGAAATAATACGTCACTAAAAATTAAGAATCTATAATAGATAGATATTTCTAAATTCTTTGCTTCCTGCAAATATAACATGGACATTTTGAAGTCAGTATATAAAAAAGACATCAGTGGTGAATAATATTTGTACCAAATACAGCTTTGGAAAATAGCCAAATTACTTGGACAATACCCATCACATATGCTAAAAGGAAGCCTGTTGTCATGAAATGTCCATGAGAAAAAAAAAACTGAGTATGTTCTACTAATGTATGATTCTATATATAGGATTTGGAATAGAGAAGTGAAACATAGACCAAGTTTTTAATATGTGCATGTACGTATACATGTGTACTCAAATGACAAGCAATTTATTTCATTTTGCCTAATTATGAGGAATACACACCACTTCTCATTAAATTTTAAATGTTTTGCATTTGAATGTTCAAAGAGGTCTACACAATGAAATAATCCTCACATAAAGTAATATGTTAAGAAACAATAAAATTTTGGCAGAGGGGAAGACAGGACTACTGACTCAAGTCTTTAAATTTTTCTCACAGACTTAAATTTGTACAAGGAGATTCCAACATAGTTGATTGCTAACTTCCTGCATATTGTCACTAGAAATATCACGTGTTTAATACTTTGCATTTCCTCTCATCGAATACTATACTAGACAGAAAAATCACAATTTTTCGATTGAAAACACTTTAGAATAAACATAGCTCTGTACCTGCACTTTTACACTTGGGGTTTAAAGGTGATTTATCAGAATGGTCAGGGCAAAGTCTCCATCACACTGCCATTGAATGACACCTCCCATTGTCACATCTAAATTCTTCTGTACCACATGGTCAGTGCCCAATAGACAGAGAAAAACTATTTCGACTAATTCACATAATAAACACTGATTGAAATGTCATCTCCTGAATGCACACTACACTTAATTAATGTGGAATACCCATGTCTCCTATGAGAGATGTTTCTCATTTCTTTCCCTAGCAGTGATCATAGTTGCAAGAGATGTTTGCCGTTTGGAAGTAGGACTATTGTCCAAAAACTCAAGTTGGAAACAGAAATTCTTTCCGTTTCAAGGTGAGGAAACAAGAAGCGACACCCAACTATAACATTTCTCTTCACCTATTATCTAGATCTTACTGATATCTCTTAGAATGAAAAATGAAAATGAAAGCTATTAGCATTAGCATGGTTAGGCACAGTACCAGAACATATGGCTAAACTAATTCTGAGCTATACTGGTAATTCTAAGAAGCTCTGATATCATGTTTGTGTTTAGAAAACGGCATTCAAGTGTAAAGAAATGATTAAAATGAGAAAAGTCCATTTTAGAGGAATAAGCACAAAAACTATTATAATCATCCTATATGTTGATGCTAAGATTTACTGAAAACTTTATTTATAGAAAACAGATTATTTGTTAAAGTTTGTATCTATTCCTCTTTGTATGTACAACATATTTGATTTTCAATATTGTTTAATAATAAATATTTTTCTAAGTTTGTCAAAAATAAAAACAGTTCTTTTCTGATAAATCTAGGTAAATGCTCTGCTGTAAGAGGGAGGGTTTAGGTATTTATGGCTTCATAAATAAACATAATTTCAACTAAAGTATACTCAACGGTGAAAATTTAATTTAATTTTTTATCATATTGGAATGGTTAAACTAAATGGTTTTAAGATAACCTGTTTCCCCGGTATGTATTTCTCCCCCCTCTCTTTTTTCACTAGCTTCTTCTTATTTAATACATACATTGAAACCTTATCCAGTCTAGTAACAATAAAAATCTACCTATGTACCTCTCATCAGCACATTTCTTGTCTCTATATTGCCTATCCTTGCTTCCACTTACTTGCTTCCAGTTTATCTCTGATCAATCAGCATTTCATTTCTGTGACCTCTATCCTCTGGAATTTCTCTTAGAGATAACAAACAGCAAGTGCCAAATGTCCAATTCTGGATCTTGATCTCCTATTTACTTCACCTTTTTGCAGTGTCTGATGCTTCTGACCAATCTTTAGTCTTTATTTTCATGTTGCCACGAGGCTGATGGGCAGAAAATTAATATTACTTGTCCTCATTGTGCTTCCGATCTAGTATTAATTTGTACACACTCACCATATAGCTTTATGTAATTATATAATTAATACCTCATATTCGAAAGGTCTATAATAAAGTCTTTATTACATGTCACATCTTATCAACAAAATTGACCCTTAACCTCTTGTATTTGAACATTCATTAATAGCAGCACTATTCACCAAGTGTACAAGCTAGAAATTCCCTTTTATCTTCCATGTCCTACTGTAAATAAAGTCTGACACGTTCTGTACCTTCCATTCCACCTTTCCCAACCTGGTTCAAAACCATGCCATTAATCATCAGAACTATTACAATAATCTTCTAACTAGTTTATTTCCCCCTCTGGCTCCTTTGCTGAATGGCAGTATTTCTCCCACTCTGCTGAAAAAATATAATTCTAAAACAAAAATGTGACTGTAACATTTTATTCTCTTCTTTCAAAATGTGCACTGGTCTCTGAGAGACAAGGTAATTAAATACAAATTATCTATCACTGTGTTTCTGCCTTTTCCAATTTTGTAAACTTCCATTTACCTCACAGAAGACTAATTACTATTCCTTCACCATCTAAATTTATGGTCTTTGTAAACATATACAGAAATTACTATTCCCCAAACTGGTCTAAGAACTTAGCAAATATAAATTCATTGAATTGTCTGAACCGTCCTAATATTTAAGCCTTGTTATTAAACGTATTTCACATATGCAAAACTAAGATCCAGGAAAATGAAGCGACCCAGTAAGTGGAAGATCCAAGACTTGAACCCAGATTCTCCAGTTCTAGTGCTCACCACACCATGCTCTCTAGCATTACATAGGATTTCCTCTAACAAACATTGCCTACTTCTATTCTTTAGTGCCTCTCTCAAGAATGATTCTTCTCAGCTCTGATCTCATTGTGATTCTTGTTCCTATTTGACATAATATATTATTGTACTATATTGAACTTCTGGTTTTTCTATTCCTCTGTGATGTTTTCAAGTGGGGCTTCTCTGTCTCATTCATTCCTGTGTCAACCAAATATAATGTCTAGCAGAGGGGAGCTATTCAATCAGACATAAATCTGCTTCAGATTTATAGGCTGTGTTATGTTGTAGCCTTTAAAATATCGCAACATCTGTATGACTTAATGTTGAAATAATTATAAAAACTGACACCCACTAAATTCAATGACGTTCCCATCAAGGTCAAGGCTATAGACACTGCACAGGGAGGACAAAGGGAGGCGCCGAATCTCCTGCCTTCCCTAAGCATATAGAAAGTCACGGCTTTTCATTACATATAGTAACTCGTGTCTATAAATGTAGATATTTTACAAAACCACTAGATTCATGTAAGATTTCAACTTTAACTAAGAATTTTAATATATTTATTTTTATCATTAAAGTTATATGCTGTATAGATATTATCTATAATGTGTAGAAAAAAATGTAAAGGCAATATACATTTCATGATAATATTTAACTTTAACATATCATTGAATACATCAAAAGATAAAGGGTAGAAAAATATTAAGTATCCAGTTTTTCTGGTAAGTCTGAATTGTAATCTTTTTCACTCAAATATCTGATTTGACTATACCATTGAACAAGCCAGTCATATATTGTCTTCAAATTTCAAGTGTTTCAAAATACATTAAACTGAGACATTTTTTAAATCAATTGATTGATTGATTGATTTTTTTTTGAGATGGAATCTCACTCTATCACCCAGGTCGGAGAGCAGTGACATGATCTCAGCTCACTGCAACCTCTACCTCTTGGGTTCAAGTGATTCTCCTGCTTAGGCCTCCTGACTAGCTGGGATTACAGGCATGTGCCACCATGCCCAACTAATTTTTGTATTTTTGGTAGAGATGGGGTTTCACTGCATTTATCAGGTTGGTCTCAAACCCCTGACCTCAGGTGAACCACCCACCTCAGACTCCCAAAGTGTTTTAATTACAGTCATGAGACACTGCACCTGACCCACAGACATTTATATAAATATTTCCCAATATTACTGATGCAAATGTACCATAAACAGGCATAATTTCCAAATAAATGTATAATTACACTAAAGCTATTAAGCTTTAGTTATATGTGCTGTGATTGTATATTATGGAATTCACTGGCTCTTGGTGACACTAATAAATATGTTTGTTTGTTTGCTTTAGTCATTTATTTACATACTAATTTTAAAGGACTCTTAGCCTAGGAATCTCCTTAGATGTTTTAGATGTACGTGCCACACTCTGGTGACTCTTCAGAGCCATCTCCACAGTCGTCATCACGGTCATAAACAAATTGCTTGGGAATGAATATTTTACTATGGCACGTGAAAGTATTTTCATCACATGTGTTATTGGGAGCTAAGAAAGATATCAGAAAAAATAAAGTTAGATGAACACATATATTATCTTCTCCCAGATTATGAGCGTGGAGAATATATAAAATCATATCATCCAGTAATTCATAGTTAGTGTGAAAAAGAAAACTTTGTATAATATTAAACATATCAGATAAGCTGATAATTGCATATGTATTAGAATGTCTGGATATAAATACATACAATGCAATAATTTAGTATTTATGAATTCAGCTATTTGAGAGTGACCTGAAAGTTCCAGCCATGTAGCTCTTTTAAATTTTCAGAAGGATTAATTCAAATGTTCATGTATTAGAAAAAAGATCTCAGCTAATTGTATGCTGGGCTTTTTTTTCTCTACTTATGCTTATGGTAATGCAGGTAAAGTAATAAGAGTATTTCTTCCTCGTGAAAAATACACCTGGAAAGAACAATCCTAATGTTCATAAAGGAAATGAAGAGAAACTAAGAAGCTTTAGAATGTTACTGTCTTTAGAAATGTAAAATAAAACTTTTTGGTGAGTTCTAGAGTTGGGTGTTGAATCGCATAAAGGTAAGATCTTTGGTGCCATCAGCCTCACCCTAAGTACTACACAAATGAAATGGAATACTGACCCTTCAGAAATACTGATCCATGAAAGGAGGGCACCAGTAAGTGGGAAAAAAGTTGATGCAAATGATCAATAAAATTTCAGCAAAAATTCAGAAGAGCATAACTAGTGCAGAGAAAGAAATGCGTAATACCATATGCATAGAATCGTAAGAGGTTTGTAAGACACGTGTAAATGTTTTTCATAATTTTGCTAATATTTAAAAGGCAAATATTAGCAGTTACCTTTTTTGCTAATATTTAAAGGACTCACGGTTTTGGGTATTGCAAATAGCAAGAATTTGCTATACGTTATTGTGTAATACTGGAAAGTGTCAAAGATCACATGGTTGTAGATGTGTAGTGTTGCTTCTGAGGCCTCTGTTCTGTTCCAGTGGTCTAAATCACTGTTTTGGTACCAGTACGATTGGTTACTGTAGCCTTGTACTATAGTTTGAAGTCAGGTAGCATGACACCTCCACCCTTGTTCTTTTGGCTTAGGATTGTCTTTGCTATGCAGGCTCTCTTGTGGTTCCATATGAAGTTTAAAGTAGTTTTCTCCAGTTCTGCGAAGGTAAATGGTAGCTTAATGGGGATAGTGTTGAATCTATAAATTACTTTGGGCAATATAGCCATTTTCATGACATTGGTTCTTCCTAACCATGAGTATGGAATTTTTTTGATCTGTTTGTATCCTCTGTTACTTCCTCGAGCAGTGGTTTGTAGTTCTTCTTGAAGAAGTCCTTGACATCTTTTGTTCATTGTATTACAAGGAATGTTATTCTCTTTGTAGTGGTAATATTTTAAAGAGTATATGTAATTATAAATATAAATTATATCATTGCAAATAGTTAAAATGCTATCTTTAAATATGCAGATTTTATTTAAGGGTATGTATATCATTTGTATTTCATAACGTACTATTCTTACTATATCGAATTGTATCTTAAAATGGCATACTTTCCTGTTTAAATTATGCTTAGGAGAAATGTTTTATTTATCAATTACAGTTGCTTCACTTTTTATTAAAAATGATATCATAACATGTGAAACAGATAATATTAAAAGTACAGATTAATGTATTATTGCAAAACAGATAAAAAGGATTTTTCTTTTAGGTCTACAAGAGCGAAACCTCTTTTATATTTGTTTGTATTACACTTTATGTTCTATTTCTTCAATAGAAACAATAATGCTATACATAACATAGAACATGATTGCGTCAATCGTTTACCTTTTGTTTTGGCTTTACTGTCTATTAGTAGCTTCTTATAACTTTGGTCCAAAAAGATTGCATATAATCTCTTTTTAGAAGACAAATTGCATTTGTCTGTTCAATAATATTTTAGATAGTTCAAATATTCCTAAGAAACCCCATAATGGTCCATCTCATAATGCACGTGAGTTTCTATCTACTTGAAGTTAGAGTTTAGGATGCCAGGAAGATGCCAGTGGAGGCAATTGCAACTTATTTCACCATCATCGCCTGCCTCCGATCTCCCACAGAGAATCCTCTGACTGAGTGAGAAGTAGTGGCAGAGACGGTGAAGAAGGAAATGTAGGGAATGGCACTTCAGACAGTCATGAAAACTGGAGATTCAAGGATTTCACAGTAATGGGGTCTAAGAAAAACAGTTCTGGAAGTTCTGAGGTAACAGAGAGTAAAGGATAACTTGGAAAAAGAGTGTAAGGACACGTGGGACAAATGCACCACAGTCTTAAATTGAGTTCCAGAAACAAAAAAGAAATAAAGAGAGAACCAAAACTAGATGAATAGAAACTTTAACTTCGAAGTTCGGAAGAGTGGTTGGAAGGTATTAATCTTAAAATATATATATTAGAAAGCATTAGGAAATAGATAAAGGAAGACATTCAGAGGATATAATAAAGAGTAGATTTGTAGGATGTGTTTCTTTTTCTCCAGTTTTCCAAAATAACAATAGGGCTAATGAATCCATGGGAGAAGGGCAAAGACAGGGCATTAGGGTATTTGAGGTGTGCAAGTAGGAAAAGATTGTCCCTTTGCACTGGATTCTGCCTCCACATACTGCATTGTTTGGTATAGGGTTTAAGAATCACCAGAGAGTTAGAGAAGGCAATGAAAGTTGTTGCAGAATTGTGTAAGCAGTAGGAGTGAGGTGATTGTGGGGATGAATATCTCCTACATTAACGGGCAAGGAAGGAGAACACTGTGTGGAAAATAATCTACACACATAGTAGAAACTTCATTAAATAAGTAAACATATATCTTGTCAAAATCTCTTTCTCTCTGTTTCCTCAACTATATTTCTTATTCACTTCCTTTTGGTCAGTAAAGGATTGAAATTTCTTTCACGCATATGGTGATTTTTGAGGAAGAAAGATGCTGAAATCTCTAATTTTTCAAGTGAATAGGAAAGTTTTCTGACATTTCCACAGGCTAAAGTCGTGATGAAGAAAGGAAATGAAATAATGTGGTCGAAACAAAAATAAGCCAAGAGACAGACAATACACTTTTCTCTCTAGGTAGTTGGAAAGAAAAAGTAAGCCAAAGAAACATGAGTGAAAACACCCTACAGCCATACCAGGAACAGCAAAGAGGAACTACAAAGGACGAAGAGCTACCAGGAATTGTAGATCAAAAGCAGCAAGAGAGAAAGTAAAACCACTCTTTCCCTCTCTCTTATACTTTCTTAATTCCTCTATTTCTTCCACTTTCTTTTTAGCACATTAGCTAAAATATTTAATGAGATTAGAAAGATTTAAAAATCAACAGCCTTTCTGTGTTTTGGGGGGTGTTTCTTGTAAACAACCTAAATCAGTCCTCCTTCAGCGTTCCTTACCCAACCTGTGCAAACAGAACCTGTAAAGGAAAACAAACAGCACTGATTTTCCTCTCGTAACTCTCTTTTATTTACTTTGAAGCAACATCTTTTGTTTAGTTGTTTCATTCACCCTTAGTTTCTAAGGTGCACAAATGCAGAAAGAAAGCCATTTTCTTCTCCAGCTATGTTTATCATTTTTCTTTAGCTCGTTTATGGAATCTTTCGAAGTCTTATTATGAACTTAGGAAAAAAACAAATGCAAGTTTCCTCTCCTTTAGGGAGCACCTGAACTGATAGCTCCCAGTCCACCTAAAAGTACTTCAGTGCCCCAAAGAATTTCATGTACTTCCCAAAGGGAGCAGTTTTATACTCATTTCAACAGACAAGGAAGCATAGAGTGCACTCTCCCTGAACATATTCCCTCAGCTCGCCACACAACCAGAAGAAAAGCACAACAATGACAAACTTATGAACAATGCCTCGTCTCCCCACCTCCAGATGGCCTGACAAATAAAACTCTCAGTCGTGAAAGGACCTCTGTAAAGGGGCAGTAAATTTTTAAAAATGATGATTTGTCATTTTGCTCTTCCACCAAAAGAGAATAAACCAAAAGCAATTCATTGCAACACCCTTTCTACTCTGCAAATAGGCTCTCTGCCTTTGTGAAAATAAATTTTAAAAAAGGTAATAATTACCACTGACATCTAAATTCAGGAAGGTATAATAGTACTTCAGATAATTTAAAGATGGCTCCACCATAGTCTTTTACCATAGTCTATCAAAAATTTCTTGTTTATACTGACTTCCAATTATATCACTTTATCTTTTATATTTTATTTTGATAAAAAGTGATAGGTGACTTCCGTGTCTGCTTACATGTGCAAAAAAGCACTGCATCTCTACACTCCACTTACAAAGGAAATATAAAAGCGGTAACTGGAAGGAAGAGCTTGGAAGGAGATAGAGACATGAAAAACTCTTCAAAAAAATCAATAAATCCAAGAGCTGGTTTTTTGAAAAGGTCATCAAAATAGACAAACCACTAGCCAGACTGATAAAAAAGACAAGAGAGAACAACCAAAAAGATGCAATAAAAAACGAAAAAGGGGAAATCACCACAGATCCCACAGAAATTCAAACCATCATCAGAGAATATTACAAACAACTCTATGCACATAAACTAGTAAACCTGGAAGAAATGGATAAATTCCTGGACTCCTGTGTCCTCCCAAGACTAAACCAGGAGGAAGCTGAAACTATGAGTAGACCAATAACACAGTCTGAAGTCGAGGCAGCAATTAAGAGCCTACCACACAAAAAAAGTCCAGGTCCAGATTGGTTCACAGCCGAATTCTACCAGAAGCACAAAGAGGAGCTGGTACCATTCCTTCTGAAACTATTCCAAATCATCCAAAAAGAGGGAATCCTTCCCAAATCATTTTATGAGACCAACATCATCCTGATACCAAAACCCGGCAGAGACTCAACAAGGAAAGAAAACTTCAGGCCAATATCCATGATGAATATTGATGCAAAAATCTTCAACAAGAACAGAAAATGAAACACCGCATATTTTCACTCATAGGCGGGTGATGAAGAATGAGAACACATGGACACAGGGAGGGGAGTACTAAACACTTGGGTCTATTGGGGGGAAAAGGGGAGGGCCAGTGGGAGGGGAGGTGGGGAGGGATAGCCTGGGGAGAAATGCCAAATGTGAGTGAAGGGAAGAAAGGAATCAAAACACACTGCCATGTGTGTACCTACGCAACTGTCTTGCATGTTCTGCTCATGTACCCCAAAACCTAAAATGTAATAAAAAATTTGACAAAATTCAACAGCCCTTTATGCTAAAAACCCTCAATAAACTCGGTATCGATGGAACGTATCTCAAAGTAATAAAAGCTATTTATGACAAACCAACAGCCAATATCATACTGAATGGGCAAAAACTGGAAGCATTCCCTTTGAAATCAGGCACTAGACAAGGATGCCCTCTTTCACCACTCCTATTCAATATAGTACTGGAAGTTCTAGCCACAGCAATCAGGCAAGAAAAAGAAATAAAGGGTATTCAAATAGGAAAGGTGGAAGCCAAATTGTCTCTATTTGCAGACGACATGATAGTATACCTAGAAGACCTCATCGCCTCAGCCCAAAAACTCCTGAAACTGATAAGCAACTTCAGCAAAGTCTCAGGATATAAAGTCAATGTGCAAAAATCACAAGCATTCGTCTACACCAATAACAAACTTAAAGAAAGCCAAATCAAGAACGAACTGCCATTCGCAATTGCTACAACATGAATAAAATACCTTGGAATACAACTCACAAGGAACATAAGGGACCTCTTTAAAAAGAACTACCAACCACTGCTCAACGAAATCAGAGAGGACACCAACAGATGGAGAAACATTCCATGTTCATGGTTAGGAAGAATTAATATCGTGAAAATGGCTATACTGCCCAAAGTAATTTACAGAATCAACGCTATCCCCATCAAGCTACCATTGACTTTCTTCACAGAACTGGAAAAAACCACCATGAACTTCATATGGAACCAAAAGAGAGCCCGCATAGCCAAGTCAATTCTAAGCAAAAAGAACACAGCGGGGGGCATCATACTACCGGATTTCAAACTATACTACAAGGCTACACTAATCAAAACAGCATGGTACTGGTACCAAAACAGAGATATAGACCAATGGAACAAAACAGAGGCACCGGAGGCAACACAGCATATATACAACTATACAATCTTTGATAAACCTGACAAAAACAAGCAATGGGGAAAGAATTCCCTGTTTAATAAATGGTGTTGGGAAAACTGGCTAGGCATGTGCAGAAAGCAGAAACTGGACCCCTTCCTGACACCTTACACTAAAATTAACTCCAGATGGATTAAAGACTTAAACATAAGACCTGGCACGATAAAAACCCTAGAAGGAAATCTAGGCAAAACTATCCAGGACATAGGAGTAGGCAAGGACTTCATGAACAAAACACCAAAAGCATTGGCAACAAAAGCCAAAATAGACAAATGGGACCTAATTAAACTCCACAGCTTCTGCACGGCAAAAGAAACAGCCACTAGAGTGGATTGGCAACCAACAGAATGGGAAAAAATTTTTGCAGTTTACCCATCTGACAAAGGGCTGATATCCAGAATTTACAAAGAACTCAAACAGATTTACAGGAAAGAAACAAACAAGCCCATTCAAAAGTGGGCAAAGGATATGAACAGACACTTTACGAAAGAAGACATACATGAGGCCAACAATCATATGAAAAAATGCTCATCGTCACTGGTCATCAGAGAGATGCAAATCAAAACCACATTGAGATACCATCTCACGCCAGTTAGAATGGCGATCATTAAAAAATCTGGAGACAACAGATGCTGGAGAGGATGTGGAGAAAAAGGAACACTTTTACACTGTTGGTGGGAGTGCAAATTAGTTCGACCATTGTGGAAGACAGTGTGGCGATTCCTCAAGGCCTTAGAAATAGAAATTCCATTTGACCCAGCAATCCCATTACTGGGTATATATCCAAAGGACTATAAATCGTTCTGCTCTAAGGATTATACACGAATGTTCATTGCAGCACTGTTTACAATAGCAAAGACCTGGAATCAACCCAAATGCCCATTGATAATAGACTGGATTGGAAAAATGTGGCAAATATACACCATGGAATATTATGCAGCAATCAGAAATGATGAGTTTGTGTCGTTTGTAGGGACATGGATGAATCTGGAGAACATCATCCTCAGCAAACTGACACAAGAACAGAAAATGAAACACCGCATATTCTCACTCATAGGCGGGTGAAGAAAAATGAGAACACATGGACACAGAAAGGGGAGTACTAAACACTGGGGTCTATTGGGGGGAAAAAGGGAGGGCCAGTGGGAGGGGGAGGTGGGGAGGGATGGCCTGGGGAGAGATGCCAAATGTGGGTGAAGGGGAGAAGAAAAGCAAAGCACACTGCCATGTGTGTACCTATGCAGCAGTCTTGCATGCTCTGTTGATGTACCCCAAAACCTAAAATCCAATAAAAAATTTTAAAAATAATAAAAACAATAAAAAATAAATAAATAAAAATAAATAAATAAATAAAAAAGAACTGTTAAATGACTTGCCCATGTTGGCATGGCTGGTAAGTGGCAGAGTTGGGACTTCACACAGGTCTTCTGACTCCAAGTCCAAAGCTCTCTCTGGAACATCAACATGCCTCATTGCTTTTGGGTTATGCATATTGTAGCATCTATAGAAATGTGAATAAAAAAAGAATCAGCCCCTTTATATGTAAATGATTTATCTTTGAATAAAATCCTTAAATTACTCTAAAAAAAATCTTCAACACAATCCTGGCAAGCCTATTGCAACAGCACATCAAAAAACTTCTTCGTCATGATAAGTAGGATTCATCCCAGGGATGAAAGGCTGGTTCAACATACACAAGTCTATAAACGTAATTCACCACATAAACAGAACCAAAAACAAAAACCACATGATTATCTCAATTGACACAGAGAAGACCTTTGACAAAATTCAACAGCCCCTTATGCTAAAAACCCTCAATAATCTCAGTATCGATGGAACATATCTCAAAGTAATAAAAGCTATTTACAACAAACCAACAGCCAATATCATACTGAATGGGCAAAAACTGGAAGCATTCCCTTTGAAATCCGGCACAAGACAAGGATGCCCTCTTTCACCACTCCTATTCAATATAGTACTGGAAGTTCTGGCCAAAGAAATCAGGCAAGAAAAAGAAATAAAGGGCATTCAAATAGAAAAGGTGGAAGCCAAATTGTCTCTATTTGCAGATGACATAATAGTATACCGCAAAGACCCCATGGCCTCAGCCCAAAAACTCCTGAAACTGATAAGCAACTTCAGCAAAGTCTCAGGATATAAAATCGATGTGCAAAAATCACAAGCATTCCTATACACCAATAACAGACTTAAAGAGAGCCAAATCAAGAATTAACTGCCATTCACAATTGCTACAAAAAGAAGAAAATACCTTGGAATACAACTTACAAGGAACGTAAGGGACCTCTTCAAGGAAAACTAGAAATCACTGCTCAATGCAATAAGAGAGGTCACAAACAGATGGAGAAACATTCCATGTTCATGGTTAGGAAGAATTAATATCGTGAAAATGGCTATACTGCCCAAAGTAATTTACAGAATCAATGCTATCCCCATCAAGCTACCATTGACTTTCTTCACAGAACTGGATAAAACAACCATGAACTTCATATGGAACCAAAAGAGAGCCCACATAGCCAAGTCAATTCTAAGCAAAAAGAACACAGCGGGAGCATCACACTACCGGACTTCAAACTATACCAGAAGGCTACAGTAATAAAAACAGCATGGTACCTGTACCAAAACAGAGATATAGACCAATGGAACAAAACAGAAGCATCAGAGGCAACACAACATATCTACAACCATACAATCTTTGATAAACCTGACAAAAACAAGCAATGGGGAAAGGATTCCCCGTTTAATAAATGGTATGGGAAAACTGGCTAGCCATGTGCAGAAAGCAGAAACTGGACCCCTTCCTGACACCTTACACTAAAATTAACTCCAGATGGATTAAAGACTTAAACATAAGACCTGGCACCATAAAAACCCTAGAAGAAAATCTAGGCAAAACCATCCAGGACATAGGAGTAGGCCAGGACTTCATGACCAAAACACCAGAAGCATTGGCAACAAAAGCCTAAATAGATGAATGGGACCCAATTAAACCCCACAGCTTCTGCACGGCAAAAGAAACAGTCATTAGAGCGAATTGGCAACCAACAGAATGGGAAAAACTTTTTGCAGTTTACCCATCTGACAAAGGGCTGATATCCAGAATTTACAAAGAAGTAAAACAGATTTACAAGGGAAAAACAAGCCCATTCAAAAATGGGCAAAGGATATGAACAGACACTTTACAAAAGAAGACATACATGAGAAGAAAATATAAATTTTATATTTTCAAACATATAAAATAATATATATCAATTTTAACATATAAATTTCAAACATATAAAATTATATATATCAATCAACATATAAATTTTATATATCAAACATATAAAAAATGCTCATCATCACTGGTCATTAGAGAGATGCAAATCAAAACCACATTGAGATACCATCTCATGCCAGTTAGAATGGCAATCATTAAAAAATCTGGAGACAACAGATGCTGGAGAGGATGTGGAGAAATAGGAACACTTTTATACTGTTGGTGGGGGTGTAAACTAGTTCAACCATTGTGGAAGACAGTTAGGCGATTCCTCAAAGACCTAGAAATAGAAATTCCATTTGACCCAGCAATCCCATTACTGGGTATATATCCAAAGGACTATAAATCGTTCTACTGTAAGGACACATGCACACCAATGTTCATTGCAGCACTGCTTACAATAGCAAAGACCTGGAACCAACCCAAATGCCCATCAATGATAGACTGGACTGGGAAAATGTGGCACATATACACCATGGAATATTATACAGCCATAAAAAACAATGAGTTCATGTCCTTTGTAGGGACATGGATGAACCTGGAGAACATCAGTCTCAGCAAACTGACACAAGAATAGAAAGTGAAATACTGCATGTCCTCACTCGTAGGTGGGTATGAACAATGAGAACATATGGACACAGGTAGGGGAGCACTACACACTGGGGTCTATTGGGGGAGATAGGGGAGGGACAGCGGGAGGGGGGAGCTGAGGAGGGATAGCCTGGGGAGAAATGCCAAATGTGGGTGAAGGGGAGGAAGGCAGCAAATCACACTGCCATGTGTGTACCTATGCAACTATCTTGCATGTTCTGCAAATGTACCCCAAAACCTAAAATGCAATTGAAAAAAGGGAAATAAAAGAATAGGATTGTGTTAATTAAACCTACAATAATAAAATTAATTTGAGTAGGAATTCAGTTAAGACAATGAGGATAGTTTGCATTCTGAAGCTGGAGCATTTGAAGAAATTTGAATAAAGCTGTTTCACAGCCTTGTGCATAGGTAGAGATTTGGAACTCAGGTATTAGATGTTGATGAGAAGTATTGATTTGAGACACAATAAGGAGAAAAACTCAGAGGACTTGTGGGGTAATAATTGCATTAGTAGAGTGCACTATTATTACTTATCAAGAAAACAAATTATATATGAAAATGATAAGTAGCCTGCAAGACTAATAGAAGGATCTGTTTATGAAATTCTTTTCTCAAGAAAGGATTATTAAGCATTTTCAAGTGCTACATAAAGGGCAAGAGTGCAGGCATGAACTGGCAAATAGTAGATACTGTCTAGACTGAATTCATGGGAGTCAGTTAAGTGGAATAGTAGGGGAATGCAAGAGCACATTGGGGTAAGACAGAAAATGGATGGTGAGGAAGAGTGAATGTATACTGTTTATAGAAGAGATTGATGATAAAGGAAAGGTATGAAGTACACTTGTGTGAGAGGGCTATGCAGACTTGAGAAAGAAGGCAGAATGTGTGTGAATTGTTCTATAGCTATACGGAATGTTGGGAAGTTACTCTGCCATCTTAGACAGCATGTCTTTGGGATAACACTTGTGTAGATAAGCATCTAAGGTTGGTGTCTGCTGTACTCACTACACTCACTTACTGGCCCAGATTTCACCTTTGCTTACATCATTCCTAATGTCATGGAATGAGCAAAACTTTTCTGTCTTTCATGAAGAATTTTAATTACATTAATATTGGGCAGGGCTCAAAAAGCCTTGCTGTCCTATTTGTAAAATGACTTCAAGCTGTCTATGTGGTTCAATTAAAGTTTTATACTTCCAGGATTAGAACAGAGCTCCAAAATTATTTTAAATGCCTGGGTAAGCATCAAACCTTCTGGTGATAGGAGATTCAGTAAATATATCGTTTGGGGCAAAAGTGCTGGCAGCAAGACAGGAAAAGCTGATTACCTAACATAAATAACCTATGTCATAAGACTGTTGAGAAAACTATGTACTTTGGGGTTGCCCACAACTGAGTATATTAGACCTCTTCCTGGCACCTCAGACCATGAGGCTCTCCTCTCCCTCCAGATCCCACCTTGTCCCTGTCTGAGGATCCAGTATCCTTCCTGTTCTCACAGTAGCCTAATGTGGGTAAGAAAGGATAGATTTATGTGCCCTCAGCATAACACATGGCCAGTGAGTATCAAGTCCTCGTGATTCTCTGGCCTTGTGATCCTAAACTTTCCAATGGCTCTTTTTGGTATGCCTCAAATCTGCCTACCATCTCCTCTTTTTATCTGCTGCAAGTGAATCCAGCTCCCCAGACAACTACTGAACATTGAATTACTGGCTTAAGGGGACAAGACAAATTACTGGCTTTTGCTTTCTGACTGACCTCTATCCTATAATGAGTTATGACGAGAAGTATTAGAGATTCATGTAGGTGCTGTTAAGAGTGTTTATCAGTATCTTTGAAAACCGACACTGTGAAAATGTATCCAGTCAATTTTTTTTTTATGCAGAGGTGACTTGAAGAAGCCATAACTGTTTTGGCAGGATATTGGGCTAATCAGAAAACGATGCTTCCTAATCATGATAATCACAGTTCCACGTCAGGAGACTAGATAGTGTTTATTTGGTGAGAAGAAGCGTGGCCAATCACCTACCTTAGCCTTTCACATTGCCCTTCATCTGTCCATTAACAAGTCTTTTCCAAGAGCCTGCTATACACTATGCTAAGATTAGGCACCAGCATAGGAGACTTAAGTCAGGCAAGAAAAGGAATTTCCTATCCATTGTTAGGGGATTTAAATACTTGGGTGTATTCCTGAGGCAGCCTGGGTAGACTTCTTGTTTTGTAGCTTTTATTAATGTGCTAGACTTTTAGGGAAAGCTAAATTAGTAATTTTCTAGCCAAATTTCAGAAAACCCTAGGGTCTCATGAAACCCTAGATTTCTATAAAATGTTCTTTTAGGAATTATTCAAATATTTGGTTAATAGTTCACTGTATAATAAAACTTTACTTTTGACTTTAAAAATCATAATAACAAATGGCACCCATGCATTTAAATGTGTCTTAAATAAAACTTGGATATGCTGGAACATCAAAGTTTGGGTGCTGCCATAAGGTTAACTCATTTTGGTGCAGATCTTGAAATCAAGTTTCTTCTGTGGCATGTATTTAGCTCATTGCAGGGGCGTTTGTTAAACAATTATGATCACTTACAAATAACTATGTGGACCATGATCCTGCCACTCCTATACAATGAAAACAAGAGGCTGAGGCTTACATAAAACTTCAGCTGTCATCCCAAATTTCCAGTTACAAATTGCTGTCTGTTTAAATGAGTTTTCTTACTCTAATGGGCTGGCTTTTTGTTTCTTCTTTTTTTTTTAAGTTGCACTTTAAGTTTGGGGGTACATGTGCAGATGTTGCAAGATTGTTAAACTATGAGAGATTAATATGTTACTATTATTAATATATTACTCCAGAAGTGAAAGTGCATTTTCAAAAGAGGCAAATGAATTAGTCAGTGTGTTTTAGCTTATGAAATCTAATGCCTCACACATGATAGGTGTTTGTTAAATTCTTATGTGCCTTGTTGAAGTTACAAGTCTTCTCAAATATAAAGAGATATTTTATTCTGCCTAATGATATCAGTACCAGCTACTGAATAACAATAAAACAACTTAAAAGGTTATTTTCTCTTTTTTAGTCTAAACTCTTGATATCTGTGTTATAACTTCCTCACTTATTCTCTTGGGCACAGAACAGTGCCTTTGCAAATGAAGCTTCTACCATAACCTTCCTTTTATGGGAAAATTATACCAGTTATATTTCTTAAAAATAAACAAGCAAAGGGAGGGGACTCAAGATGGCGCTGTGAGAACAACCCAGGATTGGAGCCCGCGTTGAATCCGCAAACGGTGAGTCAGTGCTGCATTTCCAGACTGATCTTTGTTGCCCACAGAACGGGGAAACTCCCAAGTATAAAAAGACATGGGATGCCAGGCAGTAGGTCTGCCTGGCGAAGCCGGCAGCCGGAGCGGCGGCGGCCGGCCCTACCCAGCAATCCCCACAGGGCGCGCTTGTCCGGGTGCCTTGTTGAACCGGCAGCCTGAGACTTGAGAGGGCTGGACTTGAGACTGAACAAGACTTGCACAGTAGCCCAGCCCAGGGGATTGCAGGGACAGATCGTTTGGGATACCCAGTGGGATGAACAAAACCGCGATTTCAAACTATCCCGGGCAGATGGTCCGAGACGCTCTGTGGGGGAGGGGCGTCCACCACTACGGAGGCAACCTGCCCCAACTGATATACACGCCCACTGCTGATGCAGCCAGCCGGTGCCGAGGCAACCCGCCCCAACTGAGATACACGCCCACTGCTGACGCAGCCAGCCGTTGCCGAGGCAACCCGTCCCTACTGAGATACACGCCCACTGCTGATGCAGCCTGCCGTTGCTGAGGCAACACGCTCCAACGAAGAGACTCCGCTGCAGGGCGTGGCAGAGACCACAGCAGAGCCGGCAGGAACAGCGCGAATCACACAACAGCAGGGCGGAGCCTCGGCAGCCAAACAGTGGCTAGTCTGCCTTCGAGCTGGGCAGAACACCTGATCGGACATCCAAAAATAAAGCCCAAACCCCTCAACACAAAGCATCTGAGACAAAAAAAAAAGGGTTGTTTAATGAGCTGTGTTGCAGCAGAATCAAACATAGCAGCCTAACAGCCCTGAATGAACAACAGAGTGCACAGCTCAGCAATTAAACCCCTATAAAGTACAAACTGTCTCCTCAAGCAGCTCCCTGACCCCTCTATATCCAAAAGACTGTCATTAGGCAGGCATCATCCTGGGACAAAGAGAGCAGAAAAAGAAACTGGTAGCATCCCTCGCTGTGCCACGGCTACTAGAGGTGCACCCCAGACAAGCAGGGTCTGGAGCGGACCTCAACAGTCATACAGCGAAGGGGCTAGACTGGTAGAAGGAAAACCAAGCAACAGAAATACTTCATCATCAACATTCTGGGTGTCCACTCAGAGACCCAAACGAAAAGTCAGCAACTACACAGACGACCAGCGGACAAATCCACAAAGATGGGAAGAAACCAGCGCAAAAAGGAGGAAAACACCCGAAACCAGAACACATCGCCTCCTAGAAAGGACCAAAACTCCTCACCAGCAAGGGAACACAGCTGGACGGAGAATGACTGTGACGAAATGACGGAATTAGACTTCAGAAGATGGATAATGAGAAACTTTTGTGAGCTAAAAGATCATGTATTAAATCAATGCAAAGAAATGAAGAACCTTGAAAAAAGATTTGAAAAAAGATTCGAGGAAATGATAACAAGAATGGATACCTTAGAGAGGAATATGAATGAATTAAAGGAGCTGAAAAACACAATACGAGAACTTCGCGAAGCAAACGCAAGTTTCAATAGCCGAATTGACCAAGCAGAAGAAAGAATATCTGAAGTCGAAGACCAACTCAATGAAATAAAACGAGAAACCAAGATCAGAGAAAAAAGCGCAAAAAGGAATGAACAAAGTCTCCAAGAAATGTGGGACTATGTGAAAAGACCTAACCTACGTTTGATAGGTGTACCAGAAGGGGACGAAGAGAATGAATCCCAGCTGGAAAATACTTTTCAGGACATCATCCAGGAAAATTTCCCCCACCTAGCAAGACAAGCCAACACTCAATTGCAGGAAATACAGAGAACACCACAAAGATATTCCGCAAGAAGAGCAACCCCAAGGCACATAATCGTCAGATTCAACAGGGTTGAAATAAAGGAGAGAATACTAAGGGCAGCCAGAGAGAAAGGTCGGGTCACCCACAAAGGGAAGCCCATCAGACTCACAGCAGATCTCTCGGCAGAAACACTACAAGCCAGAAGAGAGTGGGGGCCAATATTCAACATTCTTAAAGAAAAGAACTTTCAACCCAGAATTTCATATCCAGCCAAACTGAGCTTCAGAAGTGAAGGAAGAATAAAATCCTTTGTGAACAAGCAAGTACTCAGAGATTTTGTCACCACCAGGCCTGCTTGACAAGAGCTCCTAAAAGAGGCACTACACATAGAAAGGATCAATCAGTACCAGCCATTCCAAAATCACACTGAATGCTAAAGAGCTTCAACATAATGAAGAATCTACAACAACTAACAGGCAAAACAGCCACTTAGCATCAAAATGGCAGTATCCAATTCACACATAACAATATTAACCCTAAATGTAAATGGACTAAATGCACCAATCAAAAGACACAGACTGGCAAATTGGATAAAAATCCAAAACCCATCAGGGTGCTGTGTCCAGGAAACCCATCTCACATGCAAGGATACACAAAGGCTCAAAATAAAGGGATGGAGGAAGATTTACCAAGCTAATGGAAAGCAAAAAAAAGCAGGAGTTGCAATTCTCATCTCCAATAAAATAGACTTTAAAGCAACAAAGATCAAAAGAGACAAAGAAGGCCATTACATAATGGTAAAAGGATCGATACAACAAGAAGAGCTAACGATCCTAAACATATATGGACCCAACACAGGAGCACCCAGATACATAAGGCAAGTTCTTAATGACTTACAGAAGGACTTAGACTCCCACACAATAATAGTGGGAGACTTTAACACTCCACTGTCAATACTAGACAGATCAACCAGACAGAAAATCAACAAGGATACCCAGGGCTTGAACTCAGACCTGGAGCAAGCAAACCTGGTGGACATTTACAGAACTCTCCACCCCAAATCCACAGAATACACATTCTTCTCAGCACCACATCACACCTACTCAAAAATTGACCACATAATTGGAAGTAAAGCACTGCTCAACAAATGCAAAACAACTGAAATCATAACAAACAGCCTCTCCGACCATAGTGCAATCAAGTTAGAACTCAGAATTCAGAAACCGACCCAGAACCGCACAGCTTCATGGAAACTGAACAACTGGCTCTTGAATGTTGACTGGGTAAACAACGAAATGAAGGCAGAAATAAAGAAGTTCTTCGAAACCAATGAGAACGAAGACACAACGTGCCAGAACCTCTGGGACACATTTAAAGCAGTCTCTAGAGGAAAGTATATAGCAATAAGTGCCCATATGAGGAGAATGGAGAGATCCAAAATTGACACCCTATCGTCAAAATTGAAAGAGCTAGAGGAGCAAGATCAAAAAAACTCAAAACCCAGCAGAAGACAAGAAATTACTAAGATCAGAGCTGAGCTGAAGGAGATTGAGACACGAAAAACCCTTCAAAAAATCAATAAATCCAAGAGCTGGTTTTTTGAAAAGATCAACAAAATAGACAGACCACTAGCCAGATTGATTAAAAATAAAAGAGAGAACAACCAAATAGATGCAATAAAAAATGATAAAGGGGAAATCACCACAGATCCCACAGAAATTCAAACCATCATCAGAGAATATTACAAACAACTCTATGCACATAAACTAGTAAACCTGGAAGAAATGGATAAATTCCTGGACTCCTGTGTCCTCCCAAGCCTAAACCAGGAGGAAGCTGAAACTATGAATAGACCAATAACAAGGTCTGAAGTTGAGGCAGCAATTAAGAGCCTACCTCACAAAAAAAGCCCGGGTCCAGACGGGTTCACAGCCGAATTCTACCAGACACACAAGGAGGAGCTGGTACCATTCCTTCTAAAACTATTTCAAACAATCCAAAAAGAGGGAATCCTTCCCAAATCATTTTATGAGACCAACATCATCCTGATACCAAAACCCGGCAGAGACCCAACGAGAAAAGAAAACTTCAGGCCAATATCCATGATGAACATAGATGCAAAAATCTTCAATAAAATATTGGCAAGCCGATTGCAACAGCAAATCAAAAAACTAATTCATCATGATCAAGTAGGATTCATCCCAGGGATGCAAGGCTGGTTCAACATACACAAGTCTATCAACGTAATTCACCACATAAACAGAACCAAAAACAAAAACCACATGATTATCTCAATTGACGCAGAGAAGGCATTTGACAAAATTCAACAGCCCTTTATGCTAAAAACCCTCAATAAACTCGGTATCGATGGAACGTATCTCAAAGTAATAAAAGCTATTTATGACAAACCAACAGCCAATATCATACTGAATGGGCAAAAACTGGAAGCATTCCCTTTGAAATCTGGTACTAGACAAGGATGCCCTCTCTCACCACTCCTATTCAATATAGTACTGGGAGCTCTAGCCAGAGCAATCAGGCAAGAAAAAGAAATAAAGGGTATTCAAATAGGAAAGGTGGAAGCCAAATTGTCTCTATTTGCAGACGACATGATAGTATACCTAGACGACCCCATTACCTCAGCCCAAAAACTCCTGAAACTGATAAACAACTTCAGCAAAGTCTCAGGATATAAAGTCAATGTGCAAAAATCACAAGCATTCGTCTACACCAATAACAGACTTAAAGAAAGCCAAATCAAGAGCGAACTGCCATTCGCAATTGCTACAAAAAGAATAAAATACCTTGGAATACAACTCACAAGGAACGTAAGGGACCTCTTCAAGGAGAACTACAAACCACTGCTCAACGAAATCAGAGAGGACACAAACAGATGGAGAAACATTCCATGTTCATGGTTAGGAAGAATTAATATCGTGAAAATGGCTATACTGCCCAAAGTAATTTACAGAATCAACGCTATCCCCATCAAACTACCATTGACTTTCTTCACAGAACTGGAAAAAACCACCATGAACTTCATATGGAACCAAAAGAGAGCCCGCATAGCCAAGTCAATTCTAAGCAAAAAGAACACAGCGGGGGGCATCACACTACCGGATTTCAAACTATACTACAAGGCTACAGTAATCAAAACAGCATGGTACTGGTACCAAAACAGAGATATAGACCAATGGAACAAAGCAGAGGCACCGGAGGCAACACAACATACATACAACTATACAATCTTTGATAAACCTGACAAAAACAAGCAATGGGGCAAGGATTCCATGTTTAACAAATGGTGTTGGGAAAACTGGCTATCCATGTGCAGAAAGCAGAAACTGGACCCCTTCCTGACACCTTACACTAAAATTAACTCCAGATGGATTAAAGACTTAAACATAAGACCTGGCACCATAAAAACCCTAGAAGGAAATCTAGGCAAAACTATCCAGGACATAGGAGTAGGCAAGGACTTCATGAACAAAACACCAAGAGCATTGGCAACAAAAGCCAAAATAGACAAATGGGACCTAATGAAACTCCACAGCTTCTGCACGGCAAAAGAAACAGTCACTAGAGTGGATCGGCAACCAACAGAATGGGAAAAAATCTTTGCAGTTTACCCATCTGACAAAGGGCTGATATCCAGAATTTACAAACAACTCAAGCAGATTTACAGGAAAAAAACAAACAAGCCCATTCAAAAGTGGGCAAAGGATATGAACAGATACTTTACGAAAGAAGACATATATGAGGCCAACAATCATATGAAAAAATGCTCATCGTCACTGGTCATCAGAGAGATGCAAATCAAAACCACATGGAGATACCATCTCACGCCAGTTAGAATGGGGATCATTAAAAAATCTGGAGACAACAGATGCTGGAGAGGATGTGGAGAAAAAGGAACACTTTTACACTGTTGGTGGGAGTGTAAATTAGTTCAACCATTGTGGAAGACAATGTGGCGATTCCTCAAGTCCTTAGAAATAGAAATTGCATTTGACCCAGCAATCCCATTACTGGGTATATATCCAAAAGACTATAAATCGTTCTACTATAAGGACACATGTACACGAATGTTCATTGCAGCACTGTTTACAATAGCAAAGACCTGGAATCAACCCAAATGCCCATTGATAATAGACTGGATTGGAAAAATGTGGCACATATACACCATGGAATATTATGCAGCAATCAGAAATGATGATTTCGTGTCGTTTGTAGGGACATGGATGAATCTGGAAAACATCATCCTCAGCAAACTGACACAAGAACAGAAAATGAAACACCGCATATTCTCACTCATAGGTGGGTGATGAAAAAATGAGAACACATGGACACAGAAAGGGGAGTACTAAACACTGGGGTCTATTGGGGGGAAAAGGGGAGGGCCAGTGGGAGGGGGAGGTGGGGAGGGATAGCCTGGGGAGAAATGCCAAATGTGGGTGAAGGGGAGAAGAAAAGCAAAGCACACTGCCATGTGTGTACCTACGCAACTGTCTTGCATGCTCTGCTCATGTACCCCAAAACCTATAATCCAATAAAAAATTAAAAAAAAAATAATAAACAAGCAAAACTAATGCCTTAAAGCTTGTTATGTTGAATGTGGGACAACTTAAACTACAGTTCTTGTGGAAATGCAAGTGTACACTTTACTTAGTAGAAATTAGTGACCTGTATTAAATGAACTAGCTACTTTGGTATTAACAAATGGGTAGCTATTTAAGTAAAAGATTACACTTTAGTTTTGATTTTTCCTTCATTTTAAATTCATTAATGTACTGTCCATCTGGAGTACCTTTAAAACTATATATAGAATGAGACTTTCCTGGGTCCCTAGCCCATAAACCAGGCTGTCTGATAAGGATTTATATAATGCAAATGTGTTTCCACCAAATATCTCCCTTACCGTACGTTAACGATGATTTAAAAAAAAAAAGGTATATTGGTAAGAGCTCTGGGAGAATGGAAAGGAGGTCTCTTTCTAAGCCCTTCCTTCCAGTTACCGCTTTTATATTTCCTTTGTAAGTGGAGTGTAGAGATGCAGTGCTTTTTTGCACATGTAAGCAGACACGGAAGTCACCTATCACTTTTTATCAAAATAAAATATAAAAGATAAAGTGATATAATTGGAAGTCAGTATAAACAAGAAATTTTTGATAGACTATGGTAAAAGGCTATGGTGGAGCCATCTTTAAATTATCTGAAGTACTATTATACCTTCCTGAATTTAGATGTCAGTGGTAATTATTACCTTTTTTAAAATTTATTTTCACAAAGGCAGAGAGCCTATTTGCAGAGTAGAAAGGGTGTTGCAATGAATTGCTTTTGGTTTATTCTCTTTTGGTGGAAGAGCAAAATGACAAATCATCATTTTTAAAAATTTACTGCCCCTTTACAGAGGTCCTTTCACGATTGAGAGTTTTATTTGTCAGGCCATCTGGAGGTGGGGAGACGAGGCATTGTTCATAAGTTTGTCATTGTTGTGCTTTTCTTCTGGTTGTGTGGCGAGCTGAGGGAATATGTTCAGGGAGAGTGCACTCTATGCTTCCTTGTCTGTTGAAATGAGTATAAAACTGCTCCCTTTGGGAAGTACATGAAATTCTTTGGGGCACTGAAGTACTTTTAGGTGGACTGGGAGCTATCAGTTCAGGTGCTCCCTAAAGGAGAGGAAACTTGCATTTGTTTTTTTCCTAAGTTCATAATAAGACTTCGAAAGATTCCATAAACGAGCTAAAGAAAAATGATAAACATAGCTGGAGAAGAAAATGGCTTTCTTTCTGCATTTGTGCACCTTAGAAACTAAGGGTGAATGAAACAACTAAACAAAAGATGTTGCTTCAAAGTAAATAAAAGAGAGTTACGAGAGGAAAATCAGTGCTGTTTGTTTTCCTTTACAGGTTCTGTTTGCACAGGTTGGGTAAGGAACGCTGAAGGAGGACTGATTTAGGTTGTTTACAAGAAACACCCCCCAAAACACAGAAAGGCTGTTGATTTTTAAATCTTTCTAATCTCATTAAATATTTTAGCTAATGTGCTAAAAAGAAAGTGGAAGAAATAGAGGAATTAAGAAAGTATAAGAGAGAGGGAAAGAGTGGTTTTACTTTCTCTCTTGCTGCTTTTGATCTACAATTCCTGGTAGCTCTTCGTCCTTTGTAGTTCCTCTTTGCTGTTCCTGGTATGGCTGTAGGGTGTTTTCACTCATGTTTCTTTGGCTTACTTTTTCTTTCCAACTACCTAGAGAGAAAAGTGTATTGTCTGTCTCTTGGCTTATTTTTGTTTCGACCACATTATTTCATTTCCTTTCTTCATCACGACTTTAGCCTGTGGAAATGTCAGAAAACTTTCCTATTCACTTGAAAAATTAGAGATTTCAGCATCTTTCTTCCTCAAAAATCACCATATGCGTGAAAGAAATTTCAATCCTTTACTGACCAAAAGGAAGTGAATAAGAAATATAGTTGAGGAAACAGAGAGAAAGAGATTTTGACAAGATATATGTTTACTTATTTAATGAAGTTTCTACTATGTGTGTAGATTATTTTCCACACAGTGTTCTCCTTCCTTGCCCGTTAATGTAGGAGATATTCATCCCCACAATCACCTCACTCCTACTGCTTACACAATTCTGCAACAACTTTCATTGCCTTCTCTAACTCTCTGGTGATTCTTAAACCCTATACCAAACAATGCAGTATGTGGAGGCAGAATCCAGTGCAAAGGGACAATCTTTTCCTACTTGCACACCTCAAATACCCTAATGCCCTGTCTTTGCCCTTCTCCCATGGATTCATTAGCCCTATTGTTATTTTGGAAAACTGGAGAAAAAGAAACACATCCTACAAATCTACTCTTTATTATATCCTCTGAATGTCTTCCTTTATCTATTTCCTAATGCTTTCTAATATATATATTTTAAGATTAATACCTTCCAACCACTCTTCCGAACTTCGAAGTTAAAGTTTCTATTCATCTAGTTTTGGTTCTCTCTTTATTTCTTTTTTGTTTCTGGAACTCAATTTAAGACTGTGGTGCATTTGTCCCACGTGTCCTTACACTCTTTTTCCAAGTTATCCTTTACTCTCTGTTACCTCAGAACTTCCAGAACTGTTTTTCTTAGATCCCATTACTGTGAAATCCTTGAATCTCCAGTTTTCATGACTGTCTGAAGTGCCATTCCCTACATTTCCTTCTTCACCGTCTCTGCCACTACTTCTCACTCAGTCAGAGGATTCTCTGTGGGAGATCGGAGGCAGGCGATGATGGTGAAATAAGTTGCAATTGCCTCCACTGGCATCTTCCTGGCATCCTAAACTCTAACTTCAAGTAGATAGAAACTCACGTGCATTATGAGATGGACCATTATGGGGTTTCTTAGGAATATTTGAACTATCTAAAATATTATTGAACAGACAAATGCAATTTGTCTTCTAAAAAGAGATTATATGCAATCTTTTTGGACCAAAGTTAAAGAAGCTACTAATAGACAGTAAAGCCAAAACAAAAGGTAAACGATTGACGCAATCATGTTCTATGTTATGTATAGCATTATTGTTTCTATTGAAGAAATAGAACATAAAGTGTAATACAAACAAATATAAAAGAGGTTTCGCTCTTGTAGACCTAAAAGAAAAATCCTTTTTATCTGTTTTGCAATAATACATTAATCTGTACTTTTAATATTATCTGTTTCACATGTTATGATATCATTTTTAATAAAAAGTGAAGCAACTGTAATTGATAAATAAAACATTTCTTCTAAGCATAATTTAAACAGGAAAGTATGCCATTTTAAGATACAATTCGATATAGTAAGAATAGTACGTTATGAAATACAAATGATATACATACCCTTAAATAAAATCTGCATATTTAAAGATAGCATTTTAACTATTTGCAATGATATAATTTATATTTATAATTACATATACTCTTTAAAATATTACCACTACAAAGAGAATAACATTCCTTGTAATACAATGAACAAAAGATGTCAAGGACTTCTTCAAGAAGAACTACAAACCACTGCTCGAGGAAGTAACAGAGGATACAAACAGATCAAAAAAATTCCATACTCATGGTTAGGAAGAACCAATGTCATGAAAATGGCTATATTGCCCAAAGTAATTTATAGATTCAACACTATCCCCATTAAGCTACCATTTACCTTCGCAGAACTGGAGAAAACTACTTTAAACTTCATATGGAACCACAAGAGAGCCTGCATAGCAAAGACAATCCTAAGCCAAAAGAACAAGGGTGGAGGTGTCATGCTACCTGACTTCAAACTATAGTACAAGGCTACAGTAACCAATCGTACTGGTACCAAAACAGTGATTTAGACCACTGGAACAGAACAGAGGCCTCAGAAGCAACACTACACATCTACAACCATGTGATCTTTGACACTTTCCAGTATTACACAATAACGTATAGCAAATTCTTGCTATTTGCAATACCCAAAACCGTGAGTCCTTTAAATATTAGCAAAAAAGGTAACTGCTAATATTTGCCTTTTAAATATTAGCAAAATTATGAAAAACATTTACACGTGTCTTACAAACCTCTTACGATTCTATGCATATGGTATTACGCATTTCTTTCTCTGCACTAGTTATGCTCTTCTGAATTTTTGCTGAAATTTTATTGATCATTTGCATCAACTTTTTTCCCACTTACTGGTGCCCTCCTTTCATGGATCAGTATTTCTGAAGGGTCAGTATTCCATTTCATTTGTGTAGTACTTAGGGTGAGGCTGATGGCACCAAAGATCTTACCTTTATGCGATTCAACACCCAACTCTAGAACTCACCAAAAAGTTTTATTTTACATTTCTAAAGACAGTAACATTCTAAAGCTTCTTAGTTTCTCTTCATTTCCTTTATGAACATTAGGATTGTTCTTTCCAGGTGTATTTTTCACGAGGAAGAAATACTCTTATTACTTTACCTGCATTACCATAAGCATAAGTAGAGAAAAAAAAGCCCAGCATACAATTAGCTGAGATCTTTTTTCTAATACATGAACATTTGAATTAATCCTTCTGAAAATTTAAAAGAGCTACATGGCTGGAACTTTCAGGTCACTCTCAAATAGCTGAATTCATAAATACTAAATTATTGCATTGTATGTATTTATATCCAGACATTCTAATACATATGCAATTATCAGCTTATCTGATATGTTTAATATTATACAAAGTTTTCTTTTTCACACTAACTATGAATTACTGGATGATATGATTTTATATATTCTCCACGCTCATAATCTGGGAGAAGATAATATATGTGTTCATCTAACTTTATTTTTTCTGATATCTTTCTTAGCTCCCAATAACACATGTGATGAAAATACTTTCACGTGCCATAGTAAAATATTCATTCCCAAGCAATTTGTTTATGACCGTGATGACGACTGTGGAGATGGCTCTGAAGAGTCACCAGAGTGTGGCACGTACATCTAAAACATCTAAGGAGATTCCTAGGCTAAGAGTCCTTTAAAATTAGTATGTAAATAAATGACTAAAGCAAACAAACAAACATATTTATTAGTGTCACCAAGAGCCAGTGAATTCCATAATATACAATCACAGCACATATAACTAAAGCTTAATAGCTTTAGTGTAATTATACATTTATTTGGAAATTATGCCTGTTTATGGTACATTTGCATCAGTAATATTGGGAAATATTTATATAAATGTCTGTGGGTCAGGTGCAGTGTCTCATGACTGTAATTAAAACACTTTGGGAGTCTGAGGTGGGTGGTTCACCTGAGGTCAGGGGTTTGAGACCAACCTGATAAATGCAGTGAAACCCCATCTCTACCAAAAATACAAAAATTAGTTGGGCATGGTGGCACATGCCTGTAATCCCAGCTAGTCAGGAGGCCTAAGCAGGAGAATCACTTGAACCCAAGAGGTAGAGGTTGCAGTGAGCTGAGATCATGTCACTGCTCTCCGACCTGGGTGATAGAGTGAGATTCCATCTCAAAAAAAAATCAATCAATCAATCAATTGATTTAAAAAATGTCTCAGTTTAATGTATTTTGAAACACTTGAAATTTGAAGACAATATATGACTGGCTTGTTCAATGGTATAGTCAAATCAGATATTTGAGTGAAAAAGATTACAATTCAGACTTACCAGAAAAACTGGATACTTAATATTTTTCTACCCTTTATCTTTTGATGTATTCAATGATATGTTAAAGTTAAATATTATCATGAAATGTATATTGCCTTTACATTTTTTTCTACACATTATAGATAATATCTATACAGCATATAACTTTAATGATAAAAATAAATATATTAAAATTCTTAGTTAAAGTTGAAATCTTACATGAATCTAGTGGTTTTGTAAAATATCTACATTTATAGACACGAGTTACTATATGTAATGAAAAGCCGTGACTTTCTATATGCTTAGGGAAGGCAGGAGATTCGGCGCCTCCCTTTGTCCTCCCTGTGCAGTGTCTATAGCCTTGACCTTGATGGGAACGTCATTGAATTTAGTGGGTGTCAGTTTTTATAATTATTTCAACATTAAGTCATACAGATGTTGCGATATTTTAAAGGCTACAACATAACACAGCCTATAAATCTGAAGCAGATTTATGTCTGATTGAATAGCTCCCCTCTGCTAGACATTATATTTGGTTGACACAGGAATGAATGAGACAGAGAAGCCCCACTTGAAAACATCACAGAGGAATAGAAAAACCAGAAGTTCAATATAGTACAATAATATATTATGTCAAATAGGAACAAGAATCACAATGAGATCAGAGCTGAGAAGAATCATTCTTGAGAGAGGCACTAAAGAATAGAAGTAGGCAATGTTTGTTAGAGGAAATCCTATGTAATGCTAGAGAGCATGGTGTGGTGAGCACTAGAACTGGAGAATCTGGGTTCAAGTCTTGGATCTTCCACTTACTGGGTCGCTTCATTTTCCTGGATCTTAGTTTTGCATATGTGAAATACGTTTAATAACAAGGCTTAAATATTAGGACGGTTCAGACAATTCAATGAATTTATATTTGCTAAGTTCTTAGACCAGTTTGGGGAATAGTAATTTCTGTATATGTTTACAAAGACCATAAATTTAGATGGTGAAGGAATAGTAATTAGTCTTCTGTGAGGTAAATGGAAGTTTACAAAATTGGAAAAGGCAGAAACACAGTGATAGATAATTTGTATTTAATTACCTTGTCTCTCAGAGACCAGTGCACATTTTGAAAGAAGAGAATAAAATGTTACAGTCACATTTTTGTTTTAGAATTATATTTTTTCAGCAGAGTGGGAGAAATACTGCCATTCAGCAAAGGAGCCAGAGGGGGAAATAAACTAGTTAGAAGATTATTGTAATAGTTCTGATGATTAATGGCATGGTTTTGAACCAGGTTGGGAAAGGTGGAATGGAAGGTACAGAACGTGTCAGACTTTATTTACAGTAGGACATGGAAGATAAAAGGGAATTTCTAGCTTGTACACTTGGTGAATAGTGCTGCTATTAATGAATGTTCAAATACAAGAGGTTAAGGGTCAATTTTGTTGATAAGATGTGACATGTAATAAAGACTTTATTATAGACCTTTCGAATATGAGGTATTAATTATATAATTACATAAAGCTATATGGTGAGTGTGTACAAATTAATACTAGATCGGAAGCACAATGAGGACAAGTAATATTAATTTTCTGCCCATCAGCCTCGTGGCAACATGAAAATAAAGACTAAAGATTGGTCAGAAGCATCAGACACTGCAAAAAGGTGAAGTAAATAGGAGATCAAGATCCAGAATTGGACATTTGGCACTTGCTGTTTGTTATCTCTAAGAGAAATTCCAGAGGATAGAGGTCACAGAAATGAAATGCTGATTGATCAGAGATAAACTGGAAGCAAGTAAGTGGAAGCAAGGATAGGCAATATAGAGACAAGAAATGTGCTGATGAGAGGTACATAGGTAGATTTTTATTGTTACTAGACTGGATAAGGTTTCAATGTATGTATTAAATAAGAAGAAGCTAGTGAAAAAAGAGAGGGGGGAGAAATACATACCGGGGAAACAGGTTATCTTAAAACCATTTAGTTTAACCATTCCAATATGATAAAAAATTAAATTAAATTTTCACCGTTGAGTATACTTTAGTTGAAATTATGTTTATTTATGAAGCCATAAATACCTAAACCCTCCCTCTTACAGCAGAGCATTTACCTAGATTTATCAGAAAAGAACTGTTTTTATTTTTGACAAACTTAGAAAAATATTTATTATTAAACAATATTGAAAATCAAATATGTTGTACATACAAAGAGGAATAGATACAAACTTTAACAAATAATCTGTTTTCTATAAATAAAGTTTTCAGTAAATCTTAGCATCAACATATAGGATGATTATAATAGTTTTTGTGCTTATTCCTCTAAAATGGACTTTTCTCATTTTAATCATTTCTTTACACTTGAATGCCGTTTTCTAAACACAAACATGATATCAGAGCTTCTTAGAATTACCAGTATAGCTCAGAATTAGTTTAGCCATATGTTCTGGTACTGTGCCTAACCATGCTAATGCTAATAGCTTTCATTTTCATTTTTCATTCTAAGAGATATCAGTAAGATCTAGATAATAGGTGAAGAGAAATGTTATAGTTGGGTGTCGCTTCTTGTTTCCTCACCTTGAAACGGAAAGAATTTCTGTTTCCAACTTGAGTTTTTGGACAATAGTCCTACTTCCAAACGGCAAACATCTCTTGCAACTATGATCACTGCTAGGGAAAGAAATGAGAAACATCTCTCATAGGAGACATGGGTATTCCACATTAATTAAGTGTAGTGTGCATTCAGGAGATGACATTTCAATCAGTGTTTATTATGTGAATTAGTCGAAATAGTTTTTCTCTGTCTATTGGGCACTGACCATGTGGTACAGAAGAATTTAGATGTGACAATGGGAGGTGTCATTCAATGGCAGTGTGATGGAGACTTTGCCCTGACCATTCTGATAAATCACCTTTAAACCCCAAGTGTAAAAGTGCAGGTACAGAGCTATGTTTATTCTAAAGTGTTTTCAATCGAAAAATTGTGATTTTTCTGTCTAGTATAGTATTCGATGAGAGGAAATGCAAAGTATTAAACACGTGATATTTCTAGTGACAATATGCAGGAAGTTAGCAATCAACTATGTTGGAATCTCCTTGTACAAATTTAAGTCTGTGAGAAAAATTTAAAGACTTGAGTCAGTAGTCCTGTCTTCCCCTCTGCCAAAATTTTATTGTTTCTTAACATATTACTTTATGTGAGGATTATTTCATTGTGTAGACCTCTTTGAACATTCAAATGCAAAACATTTAAAATTTAATGAGAAGTGGTGTGTATTCCTCATAATTAGGCAAAATGAAATAAATTGCTTGTCATTTGAGTACACATGTATACGTACATGCACATATTAAAAACTTGGTCTATGTTTCACTTCTCTATTCCAAATCCTATATATAGAATCATACATTAGTAGAACATACTCAGTTTTTTTTTTCTCATGGACATTTCATGACAACAGGCTTCCTTTTAGCATATGTGATGGGTATTGTCCAAGTAATTTGGCTATTTTCCAAAGCTGTATTTGGTACAAATATTATTCACCACTGATGTCTTTTTTATATACTGACTTCAAAATGTCCATGTTATATTTGCAGGAAGCAAAGAATTTAGAAATATCTATCTATTATAGATTCTTAATTTTTAGTGACGTATTATTTCTCAGAGTCCTACGGCTTGAGGGAAACGTCAAACTATCATTATGCTTTTGAACTAATTCTTCACAATATAGATGAGGCAGACATAGTTTATTAATTTTACTACAGATATTCATTTTGATAATTAATTTTCATAGTCAAGCTAGATTTGCAATATGTATTGAACATGAAAATACAGTTTTCCTTGATTTTCTGTACATTACGTAAAAAATATTATACTTAATACGTAAAGCATTTTGTATATACATGTATTTATTATGAGTTCTGACAGCTGAATTTATCATATTTGTGAATGTTCTCAATAATGGTAGTATAAAACAACAGCATGCCCTTTATATTCCAACTGTTTTCTTTTCTTTTCCAGAACGGTCATGCAACAGTTCATTTTATAAGTGCAAAATGGCACGTGCATTCCTAGTGGAAGTCTTCGTGAATATAAGGATGGCTGTGGCAAAGGTACAGATGCGAGAAACTGCCATATAAATGAATGTTTAAATAAGGAAGTCAGTGGATGTTCTCAAGATTGTCAGGACCTTCCAGTCAGTTATAAGGTAGCAATTCATCAAAAGTAGCAATTCATATAATACAGTAGAATTTGAGATCAAGAAACTAGTTAATTCAATATAGATGAAAAACTTAAAAGCCATCATGTTATAAAACTAATTATATGGAGAGTGTTTATATAAAGATAATATAATAATAGTGTGGAATGAACATTGTGAGAATATAGTTAAGAAGACAAAAATAAAATTACAGCACTTTTCAACATATTCAGAGCAGAAAAGACATAAATAAACCAGGGAAGACTAGTGTTCAGGGTCAGTAGTGCTATGTCAATAGCTATATGAATATGTATTTAACTCTTAAATTTCCATTTCTGTCCTCATTCTGTCTTCAGTACATCTTTGAAGTGGAATGGACTAATCATTTATTTACTACAATAGCGTAGAATACAATATTTTTCATGCAAACGAAAAAGAAAAAATAAACATGGATATTTGAAAAATAAAACATGAACATTTAGTGTGAATACACTAAAAATAAATCACATGTAATATTCTAATTGCTTTTTGTAAGTACCATTTCCCTGAAGATGGTGATTCACTGACAGAACTGGTGGACAGAAATAGCTTCTAAAACCATCTCTGTTTCAGTGTGTTGGAATGTTGGACACAGACTAACATCTGGTTGAAATGTAAAGTTGTGTATTATGTTAAAAGCAATTTTATAAGTGTCAGAAAACCTCATGAAGAGCAATTCATTTGAAAATTAGTGTTTTTAATGAAGGAACGATTCAGCATGAATCTTCAATAGGGCATAACTTCTATAAACAACAGAGGCAGTCTAATGAAAACTAGGACCATTACAGGGATTCTATTTTCTTCCACTGTGTCCTGCCTGGGAGTACAGAGCATATTTATTGACATGACATTGGATCAAGAGAAACCATGATGAACTGGAATGTATCCAACTCTCATACTGTCATTATGCTTTTAAACCCATAACTTATCAACTCAAAACTTCTTCTTCAGAAGTATTGCATAGATCAAAGATGATTTACTAACTGTATTCACATACCGTATACGAAGTACTGTAATAGGGAACATACTTAATCTGGGTTGTTTAAAAGATTGGAATTCAGAGTGGGAAAGCAGATTTTGTTCAACACAAGGAAGACATTTTTCAACATCAGAACCCTTTATAGAGGAATTAACCACTTAGCATATCACCAATGAAAGTATTTCTGCAGTGGCTAAATGGCCTTCAATACAGGATGGTAAAGAATTTGTGTATGGCAAAGATTTTGGTTCATTGTTTCTGCCAGCGTTAGCATGTTATGACAAGTCAGTTCTGTCTAATCGTATATTCCACTAAACAACCAATTTGCAGTTTTTAAGTTCTGAATTTCTGGTATTATTAGTTACATTGGTTAAGATTTTACCATATATAGACATAAGCTAAGAATCGTGATAATCGATTCCTCCCTGCAATAATTAGAGATAAAAATCTGAAACATTAAGAAAGCTAGCTAGCTAGATAGTTGATAGATAGATAGATAGATAGATAGATAGATGATAGATAGATAGATAGATAGATAGATGATAGATAGATATAGGCTCTCTCTCTATAGATAGATAGATAGATAGATGATAGATAGATAGATAGATAGATGATAGATAGATATAGGCTCTCTCTCTATAGATAGATAGATAGATAGATAGATAGATAGATAGAGGCTCTCGCTCTCGAGAGAGAGAGAGAGCGAGAGCGTTCAGGGAATAAACACGAAGGGACTGATTTGAAAGATACTGATTTGAAATATATAAATATATTTTCAAAATTAAACTTTACATAATCATAATTAATTCATAGTCTGTTGATATAAAAACAGTTTTATAAGATAAATCTTTTTTTAAAGATTATTTTATTTTAATTTCTAGGATTTAAATCTTATAAGGTGAAAAATATTTAAATTAAGAAAAATTTTGCCTGGTGCAGTGGCTCACGCCTGTAATCTTAGCACTTTGGGAGGCAGAGGCAGGCAGATCACTTGAGGTCAGGAATTCGAAACCAGCCTGGCCAACATGGTGAAATCCCATATCTACTAAAAATACAAAACAATTAGTCAGGCGTGGTGGCAGGTGGCTGTAGTATCACCTATTTGGGAGGCTGATAATATATATATATTATATATGAGAGAGAGAGTGAGAGAGAGAGATGGTTCAGGGAATAACATGAAGGGACTGATTTGAAAGATACCTGGAATGATGAACTGAGAGATGTTAGTAAAAAATGAAGAGTCAACTACTTCAAAACACTGGATAACTGGGGATAGTTTAGACTTGTTGATCTTTTAATGTAAAGTGTGACTTGGAAAATAGAAAAAAACAAACACAGAGAAAAAAAAAAGCCTGAAAAAGTTCACAAGGAACGTGTGACTGCTCAAAATCAGGTTGCGTTAAACCACAAGAGCATAAGTATAATATTCAGCATAGTGGAGATAAAGGTACTATTGGCAGCCATAAGTATCAAGGCATACATCCTTTTGCATGTATATCATGGAAATACAAAAGAGGGAAAAAGGTCCAACTAAGAAACTAGAAAGGAACAAAATCAGTTTTTTAAGTCAGAAAAGTGGTTTTGAGATAAGGTCTAAGAGGTCCAAATATTTGCTCCTGAAACTCATTACGGGTACTTCTTATTATTCCTCTTGAGTTTCCCTACCACTGCAAAGATACTTTCCAAACATACCAAATATACAAAGACATGACACGTAGATAAACATACCCACTCATGCAATGTGCAAGGCAATGCCCACACATTAGGCAATGGTATAGCCTCTCCAAGCCTATACCAATTGGTATAAATGATTTGGAAAAACTAAAATTTTCTTTTCTTTTCTTTTTTTATTTGAGATTGATTCTTGCTCGCTACTCAGGCTGGAGTGCAGCGGCGCGATCTCGGCTAACTGAAATCTCACCCTCCCAGGTTCAAACTATTCTCTTGCCTCAGCCTCCTGAGTAGCGGATACTACAGCCACCTGCCACCACGCCTGACATTGTTTTGTATTTTTAGTAGATATGGGGTTTCACCATGTTGGCCAGGCTGGTTTCGAATTCCTGACCTCAAGTGATCTGCCCGCCTCTGCCTCCCAAAGTGCTAAGATTACAGGCGTGAGCCACTGCACCAGGCAAAATTTTTCTTAATTTAAATATTTTCCACCTTATAAGATTTATATCCTAGAAATTAAAATAAAATAATCTTTAAAAAAAGATTTATCTTATAAAACTGTTTTTATATCAACAGACTACCAATTAATTATGATTATGTAAAGTTTAATTTTAAAAATTAAGACGGTCTTTATATAAATATGATTTAATATGATTTAGGAAAAAAGTAGCTGAAATCATTTTGGCTTCTTCAAAAATATAATTCAAAGTAAAGTTTTATCAATATTAATCACAGTATAGAGTCTTTTAAAAATAATAAATAACTTAAAATGGTCATTTCAATAGTATTTTCACTACTTTAGGGGGGAGTGAGGAAAAACATCCAAAATCTATTGTATAAATTATGACATGGAAATTATTTCCATTATAAACGTGTAACAATTTTCATTAAAGTAAACTTGTTTCTACTTGAGTTTTAATTTTAGTATGTGTAAACTCTTAAATGTCACACCAAAATAAAATATACATAGTTATACTGAGTTATGTGTATATTTTGGATTTATTTACCTTTTTAATTATCACATTAAAATGGAAAAACAGGGTAACATTTTCACTAATAACTATTACTGTGTATAATTGTATATAATAATCGATATTTCCAAACTAACCTTTTATAATTTAGATCTTGAATTTTACATTTGTATCTATAATTTTTCTAATCTCCAGGAAGATTCTAAAAAATTCTGGCAATATTTTACAGGCATCTTTTAATGAATCCAACAATAGGCCGTTGCATGCATTCACCAGTAGGTGGAGCAGACAGCATAATTTATTACCCAAGAACAAGGGCAAGGGAATCAACGTCAGTTTATTTGGAATAAACCAAATCTGCAAATGAGATTTTCTTCAAAGGAAATATATCCTGTATGTGTTAGATGTAGTTTGACTGGTTACTGAATCAAAATAAATAACTTTATTAAATAATCTATCTTTACAGAAAGATAAATTAAATTTACAAATGGAAGCAGTATTTGCATTTTACTTTATCCAAATCAACCAAAATTAGCCTTCCTTTCACAAAACTTTTACAGGGACAAAGATTTTTTATGCCTTCATTTAATAAGAGTGTTAAACCCAATCCTGTTTTACAGGTGATGGGGTGCATAACAAATAGTATTTTCTGGGAAATATAATTGACTAATCCTATTATCTTTGTAGCAACGAATTAACCTTATTACTACTAGTAAATGGTGATTGATTATTTATGCAAATAAGTTACCATATTCAGCTTTCTGATCGAAATAAACATATACAAAAGGTGTTTTAATATGACTTGAACTTTTTAATTAATAAAACCCTGAGGGGTCTATTAATTAACTCATTGCAATATTAGTTATTTACTCATGTAATTTCTATTAGCACTAATATGTTTGCTTGAATAAAAATGAGATAATTAATACCATTAAAATTAGTAATAGCTTTTGGAACTATATTAAAGTATACTTTGGATTTCTACTAAAAATAGGCTTAAATCTGACTTTAAAACTTTGCAATCAGAATATATTTATCACCATAATCATCCTAATGTATTAGGATGTATTATTTTAATGTATTACTAACACATTAAAAACATGTAATCTTATATTATGTACATCTTAGTTCACAAATGTAATTTTGGCTTACAACATTATCTTTTTTGAAGCATTGTCAAAATTAGTTTTATTTCTAGTCTTTTAAAGTAAGCTATTAGAACAACAAAAATGTAATGTAAAAATTATTATTCTATAAACTATACTAACATCATTCCTAAAATAATCACCAATCAACAATATAAATCACAAATATAACTAATGTACCTCTCTTTGCTAAAAATGCTATTAGATGTATTCCTTTTAAGCAGATCAATAAAGCTTTTCCTATACTGATATACTGTTCACAAAATTATTCAAACTTGAATATTTTTTGGAGAGTTTTCAAATATCTGCAGGAATTGAAGTTAAAATTGATACAAATCTTGTAAAATAAATATTAATTCTTATTGGCTTTTATTTTTACTTAAATGTCCATAAATACAACTTGAAATTAAGACTCTTAAAACAATGAAATTAATGTGTAAACAACTAAGTAAAGAATATTTCAAAATCTGCAGCTTAATTTCTCCCCAATAGCCAAGACATGCTGTAAAAATTACTAACAACACTAGACTTAAGTATGTGATTTCCATTTCTCCACCACATATGCACAGTTTGCCTTGGGAACAAAGGTGCTGCCATAGGTTCAAACGGTTGTCTTTTCACCTCTAGTTACCTGTGATCAAGTGTTAAGATCACTGTGATGAAGTTTATCAACCTGCTAGATCCAAATTAAAATCCCTGATATTTTTGCAATATTCCTCTCTGAGGGAAGCGATTTGAGAATATAATTTCACCTGTAATGCCCTCAGGGCTGTGAAGCCAAGTGTAAAATGGAGGTGATGACACCAGTATAGAGATTTGTAACTAATTTTTGTTAATAACTAAAGGAAAGCCAAAAAAGAAAAGGAGAAAATGAATGCTTCCAATTGGTAACACTAATAGAAGAAAATTAAAGTAGAAAACCTTAGTTTATCTTGGCAGGTTAAGTTCTAATAATATGATTCTTACCATTACTGAATGCCCTCTAAGGGTCTGGCACTATTTTAAATACATTACATTTAATCCACAGAACATTCTTCCAAGGTGGTTTCATTATCCCTTAAATGCAGAGGGAAGCAGAGGCTCAGAAACTGATGGCAATTTCCTGACATGGGTTTTTCAACTGTGCCTCAGAAATAATTATTTTATTAGATGCCAAGGAGTTTTGGAGACTAGGGATCGCTAAAGTAAAGTTTACATACACTGATATTATCAGCAGCCTATGTGATATAAAGAAGAAGACAAACGCATTGACAGCTTGTGTTTGTGAACACAAACATCTTAAAACACAGTGGTAATATCTGAAAATCCCTTAAGGTCTATGATTCAAGTGTTTTGGTCAGGTTTGTGAAATTCTTTGTTGGACCAGGTGCTTAACTTTAAAATTAAAATGGGCTGGGCACGGTGGTTCACGCCTATAATCCCAGCACTTTGGGAGGCCGAGGTGGGTGGATCACGAGGTCAAGAGATCGAGACCTCTCTGCCTCTGTGAAGGAAGATGCTGTCTCTTCCTCTGTGAGGACACCAGGAGCAGGTGACTGTCTGCAAACAAAGAAGAGTGCCCTTACCAGATGAATATGTTGGCACCTGTCTTTGATTTTCCAGTCTCCAGTACTGTGAGAAAGAAATTTCTCTTGTTTAGCCAGTCTGGAATTCTGCTGCAGCAGCCCAAACTGACTAAGTCAGGTCCTGAAGGTCAAGAATAATCTTTATGCAATGATGTGTCCCTCCCAAAACACTTGGCATAATACCTAGTATAAACTTGGTGCCAGCATCCTCTTATTTCTCAGTTGACTAGTACATTTCACCACTCCTGATGATTTAATTAGGAGAGAGAAGAAACCACATTGAGAAAAGCCTCTGTTGGGGAGTGAGGGTAGAACAAGAATTCCAGCTCTTTGCCTCAGACAGTGGTTCTCGAAGTGTGGTCCCTGGACCAGCAGCATCAACTTCACCTTGGAATTACTAAAATGCACTTTCTCAGATCCCACCTCAGACTGGCTTAATTAAACATTCTGGAGGTGGAACACTGAGGCAGTCTATGAAATACTACAAAGAAGACAGGAAATTTACTTCACAATAATTCTATAAAAATAGTAATTTTGACAAAAAAAAACAAAGAATTATATCCAGATTGTTTTAAAAGCACAAATTCCTAAAACTGCAAAGGCAACTGCTAATAAATAATACTGCATAGTTTTGTCAACTAAAAACAAAACGCCATCATCTGCACCATCTTTAAGAAAAAACAAAATTCCAAGGAAATGGATTTAAACAACTCTATTGTTTCATTCTGTTTTCATGGCAAGTAAAGTCAGCGCGTGCTTCTGTTGTAAGATTCCTTCAAAATAAAAATAGTCATGGGTGTGGTGGCACATACCTGTAATACCAGCTATTCAGGAGGCTGAGGCAGGAGCTTCATTTGTGTCCAGGAGTTCAAGATAAGCCTGAACAATATAGCAATGCCCCATCTCAAAACAATTAAGAAAATAGTTGAATGGCATTAGTTTCTGCTGTGGTATATTTGAAATAAAAGTATTTTAGTTAAATGTATTGAATGTATTTATATTTCATCTCTAACAATTATCTGCTCTGAATATGTCCACATTAATATAACAAAATAAGTAAGCAATAAAAGAAAAAAACAAGACTAAGTCTAAAATACAAGTAAAAATACTAACCAGAAAATAAGGTAATTATATGCTAGGATTCTGTGTTTGAATTCTCAACATATTTTGTAAGTAATAAAACCTTGGAATAGATTATTTGGAAGTTATTAAAATACCTAAAATATTCCTATTAGAAACAAAATTTAACTCTATTGAACAACTTACCCCAATTATTTTATCTATCTTATTTTGCTACTGGTTACCTATATTGCCTGGTCTGTTTGACAGGTGTTGCAAATTACATTAGGGCAGCCCTTCACAGAGGGAAATTATGTTTAAAATAAAATAGTCTGTAGTACATAGTCATTAATTCAAGCACTCAGGTCTGGCCTGAGTTTCACACCTTAATCTGAAACACACACTTGAAACTTTTAACATTTTAGAAACATTTAGAAAGGTCCTCTCATAAAAGAAAAGAAAGGATAAAGTTTAGTTACAAAATCTTTTGCTGCAGTATAGAAGAGTTTCTCTTAAAAAATATCTAAGCTGTTTTAAGAGTTAATATTATGTAGAGAATTAACACTCATTTGTTTATTCAGGCTGGTGCTCACAAATATGTTTTAGGTATTTAGAGAAATAAAGATGTTTAAAGCATAGTACTTGCCTTCAAGTAGGTTGCAAACAAAATAGCTGATAATTTGTCAGACTGTAGAAAATCAGTCTGTGAAAGAAATACATATGGAGTACTTGAGTTCAGAGAGGTCACTTCTGATTAGAGAGAACACACAAGGTTTCATGGAGGTGATGGTATTGGAGTTGGGAATTCAACAATGAGCAAGTTTTCACTAAATAGAGAGAGCAAGGATAGAGAGTAGTGCTGAAATAAGGCTGGATCATTCACTAGAAACTCTTGCTCTCTTTGGTAGGCTTTGACCAATAACAGCAAAAGACAGAAATGCACTTTTGAGAAGAAAGTTTTCCTGGCCACATAAATGAGCTCTCTAAGAGTAATGCTAGCAAATCTATTCTGTATAGAGGAGATATTTTGAGAATGAAAAAAATAAAAAAGATCATAATGGTCGATGTTATAAAATTACAATACCATGACTTTAGTCTGATCATACACAGGGATTGCCCAATTGCTCTATTATTTCCTTTACCTACTTTGCATGATTTTAAAAAGCAATAAGACCTCATTCAAAGATCATTCATGAAAATCTTTTTTTTTTCTTATTCTGGCTTTTTTGAATCAACTTGGTTGAAAATATTTTTTATATAGTATTCTTTATAAAAATATGCACATATTTTTAGAGTATTTTCCTTTTTATCATCTAGAAGAGCTACTCTAAAGGGAGGTAAAATTTTATTTAATATGTATGATGTCATATAATTGAGAATGACATTGAGCTAAGTACAATAATAGTAAAAACAATAAAATGTATTTATATAGTACATTGTTTTCAGGCGATCCAAACACTTTCAGGCATTAATTCAGCCTCACAACATTCCACTAAGGTTGGTAAGGGGCAGATATCATTAACAAGGTCTCTGTTTGTCTTTGTGAAATAAAATGACTTTACAGATTGTGACTCTGAGACACAGCATGGGGGCTTTCCTCCATAGAGATGAAGGCACATCACATTCTCTCCATTGCCCATCTTCACAGTGGTTCAGCTGTGGAGGAAGAGGTTCAACTTACTAAATTTATGTTTTTGGTAGAGTTCAGAATTGAGGTAGCTAAAGTTCCCATTTCATATAAAAAAAGTTTCATGATCTTATTCATTTTGTTTACTCAAACATCACACATTGTCTCTCCTTTAAAATGTGTTAACCTCACTTTAAAGCAAAAATAATTGCTGCTGCTTTTGCATGCAATCCATTCAACACAGATAAGGGACATCTCTAAACTAATCTCGAGCATAAAGCCATAATAACATACTATAGGATGATGTCAACATAATTTAAAGTAGTATGCTACATGCAGTTTCAGAAAATATCTAATGAGTTTTGGGAAACTATTTACTGACCAATTCTTTTATAGCTGATCTTAGAAATATTTTTAAATGAATGCCACAGAGAATACCATCCCGTTTATTGTTGGATAAGAAACTATTACAAAACAGTGGTAATGGAACAGAGAGATAGAAAAAAACTGGAGTAATTTTCTTTCTCCATTCTACTTATTGCCAACTACGAGGGGAAAAGAATAGATTTAAAGGGAAAGGAAATGGAAAAAGCTGTAAAGCATTATGAATTATAAAGCATTAATAAAAAAGTAATTAAAAATAAATGATTCTTTATCAATTTGCTGATTTTTTAGTAGGTTACCACTACATAATTTCCTATATATCATAAAATTTCAGTTTAATTAGGTATACATATGTTCTGTGAATTCCCATTCTATGCTAACATTATAACGAAGATACATGTTAACATTCTTTTCCAAAGATTCATGTTTTTTAGTAATAAAACTGTTAAAGAATATGATCAAGTGTTTATTTTGGGTTTGCTTAATTCCTACGCTAAGAATATATTCTAAAATATAATTCCAGTGTTTATATTTCACATGTTTCTAGGATCTCTTGGTCATCTTCTATTAAGGAACACTTAAAAGAAAGAGAACAGATTATGGTGATCAGATTTATATTTCAGAAAGATCATTAAGGCAGCAGTAGGGAGAGTAGACTGATGAGCAGAGCTAGGAAAAGAATTGATAGGGCTCGGTCATCAATAGAAAAAAGAAATAAATTTTTAGAATGAAAATCTCATGTTTCTGGCTTGGTTACCTAGATGAAGAATGGTTCAATTAACCACAGAAAGCAGAAGAGGTTTGGGGAAATAATTCAATCTAAACACGCTTAGCTCGAGATGTCTGTGGGATGTACAAGTGGCAATGGTAGCAGGCATTTGAATACATGGTTAAAACAGCCGAGAAGAGTTCCAGGTGGAAGAAATCTTGGAGTTGTGAATCACACAAGTGCTAGCAGAAGTCACAGAAGTGAAAGTGACCATCCATAGCATGTAGAATGAAAAGGTAAATACATCAAGGAGGGAATACTACACTCATATTTAAGGTCAAATAGAGTACACGAGGAATGTGAAGAAGAAACCATTGGAAAAGGAGAAAGGAAACAAAGAGAAAGTGGTATCAGAGAGTTAAGTTATAAAATCGGAGATGAAGGTGGTTTATGGTACCTTTATGCTTCAAAGAGATAAAATAAGATGAAGGCCAAATCGTCCTCAGGACAGTATTACATATATGATTTTTTTAGCACTAATAACATTTTCCCAATAAAATTTCATCATAATATAAACATATCTTCAAATGTGACTAAAATGTTTACATATTATTAATATATCAAGCATCTGCATCTGAGATAGGTCTACTCAAAATCAGCAATATGAAAAATAGCATTCTCAATCATTATCACAGAGTTTTTAAAAAAAGAAACTTTCTTTTATCTTCTATCAAAAAATCAGGTAAGGGAAGTGAGAGATAAGAACTTTCAAGTCCACCCATTCCTCAAAGCTAGACAACCATAAGGCTAAGTCCATGGGCTAATATTATTTTAGTTTTTTACTTTCAAATGAGTAACGTTTTAATACACTCTCCAGGATTTTTTTTCTCTAAAAATCACTACAAAAAAGAAGGATTTGAAATTCAGACTGCTTTTTTTTGTATTTGAAAACACAAAAACAAACACAAAAAAACCCCTTGACTGGGCATGGTAGCTCACAACTGTAATCCCAGCACTTTGGGAGGCAGAGGCAGGTGGATCACTTGAGGTCAGGAGTTCGAGATCAGCCTGGCCAACATGGTGAAACCCTGTCTGTACTAAAAATACAAAAATAAGTTGGGTGTGATGGTACATGCCTGTAAGCTGAGCTACTCGGGAGGCTGAGGCAGGAGAACTGCTTGAACATGGGAGGCAGAAGTTGCAGTGAGCCAAGATCGCACCACTGCACTGTAGCCTTGGCAACAGAGTAAAATTCTATCTCTCTCTCTCTCACACACACAAATCTTACTGAAGAAATTGTTCATTACATTACTTAGCGTCTCCTACTAAAGAATCACGTAAAATTTCTTTTAGGTTAAGTGCTAGAAAAAACAGTTTATTGGCATATGCAGTAGGGTTTCTCCATTTTTCTTAATGACATACTTAACTAATCATTTTCCCTGATCAATCATACTATCAGCATTATCATATCTGTATTTTCCTTTACTGTGGTCCCTTTGTCCTTTGTAAACTGCTTGAAATTCATTGTGGAAAGAGTTAAATTGAAAAACCCATATAGTAAGCTTTTTCCTTTTGTTAATTCCTTCTTTGGACTAAAGTGCTTTTTCCTTTCTATATACCTTGCTTTTAAATATTTTGAAATACCAAATTGTAAAAAGTAGTACATTTTTGTTAAAATACAGTATGTGAAAAGACTGTAATCAAATGGTTAATAACATTCCATATTTCAAAATGATTATATGGATTGTGTTATTAATTAGTAATTATGAATAAATAGCAGACTGTTTTTAAAGCAGAGAATATATTCTATATTTTATGTTGGATACCCTGGCTTATGTTATTATGCAATTTCTACCAAATTAGTAACTATAATTATTATATCTTGATAAAACAAGTCTACAGAAAAAAGTTTCATGTATAGTTAACATTACAAACTAATTTGTTTCTTGAAAACTAAATGTTGTTTTCTTTACCTCTTTAAAAGAACTTATTACAAAAGAACCTATCATCAACTTACAATTAGATAAAGCCAAACTGCCATCATTTACTTGGCTGAGATCATAATAGTATGTTTTTAGAATGAGGTTTACTGAAATGTTATCTTGAGGTAATCATATTTATTCTCCTTATTTACACAATATCTATGGTGCTCTACTCATGTCCTTGAAATAGGGAACAGGGACACCACTCTATGAAAAAGTGGCCTCACCGCTAGAGTTCATAAATTTTGTTCAGCTTTGGATGAGTTCAAAGAATTGCCATGTAAGAAAAGCCTTACAGAGGGAATTTATCTGATTATGGCAGTAATAATTACCCAGCTGTTTATTGCAGATAGAGAAATAATTCATGTAGGCAGTAGGCCATGGTTGCAATGACACTCCACATTTAGTAAATATGCAAACTGTTCACTTCTAATTAACCAAGCTAGAGGATGCCCTTATTAAATGCATAAACTAAAAGTGCCTTCCTGACAAGTGATAAATTGTTACAATGCACAAACTCTTGCCACAGAATTATTGGAGTGAACTTGGGGCTTAACTTCATTAAGAGATCTTGTGGGATAGTTAAATGAGGATGGACAGCATAACAAGGCTTACCTGACAGCCAATGATATGTTAGAGCTTAATGGAACAGCACCTTTTCTTCTGTCCTACTTAGCTGTTCAGATTCACAATAGATAAATTGTGAAACTGCAAAGTTAATTTGAGGTTGAATAATAAAAATAAATGAAATAACATGGCAGCTCACTTATGGAAGCTACCTGACAGTTTACCTACTTATTGAATGAACCTACAAAACAGCTTTTATTTGTGGTTCAAATATCTTTCAGATATCAAAAACTGAAAATATGCCATTCTTTAAAATCATTTGTTTAATAAAAATCCTCCTGTGGAATAGCTTTAAAATATCTTTCAAAAAGCAAATGAATGAATTTTATCAAAGAAAACACAAAACAAATTAATCTTAATATTGGCTCTGAGTTTCACTTAACTTTAAGCAAATTAATTATGAAATAGTTCTTTGTTTTTATTTTATGATTAACCTTACATTGAGATAACTATTCATTCTTTATCAAACAGCTATGCTAATATTTGTACACCAGTGAAGAAACAGGCAACGTCTATTTTACAAATTTGTTGTGAAAACTGAATGAGATAACAAAGTGCTTAGCACCACGCTTGGTGTATCATAAGTGCTCAAAATAAAGAGTAAGACCAAAAAAAAAAGCAAAGATGATACGCCATTTAAGGAAACCATAATAATCATAGCCAATATTTATTGAGTGCTTATTGTAGTAATAATGTGTAAATTTCTAAGAAAGACAATAAATATTTGTTCTTTTGCCTATAATCCTTTTCTAAAAGAAGTCCAAATGAAGGAAAAAAAACAAAATATGGGAAAACCCTCCATGAAAACAAGGGAACAGTCACGACCCCCATCATAAACTCACGAGAATAAATGGAAACTGAATGAATGAATATCTGCCAGATTCAATTTAATTTAAAGCCCAAGTACACTGTATCTTCCTTAATCACAAAATCAGAGTAGTACATAGGCAAGTGGAATACTGAACAAATTTAATGGGATTCTAGTAAGAACCCCAGCCAAGAGGATTTATAAAGACTTGGGGATAACAGGGATGCAGGACTGAAGAGAGAATTTGCAGCCAGGCAATTTCCCTTTCTGTTGATAGGAACTTCTGATTGGGTTGACAACTGATGGCAAATTGGGCTGGAGAGAATGAGGAAAAGTAGCCTGAGAGCTGTTGAATAGTCAACTGATGAAACAAAAGCCAGTTTATGAGCAGTAGAACTTCATCCTAATCCCACTTCATGAAATCAATATCCACAGTGACAGGTGGTCAAACAGGACTTGGGAGGATTGTGACAGGAGCACAGCTGCCTATTTCTCCAGTTTATTTTTTAATCCCTCATCAGATAGTTGAATGACTGAACAAGAAAATAAGCCATCAATATCCAGTTTTCTAGCTTAAGCTTTCAACAGAGTACAAGAATTTTTAGACAATTAGAGATTTTGGTAAGGTATAACATTACTTCAACAAAATATATTATTTTGGTTAGGTATAACATTACTCAAACAAAATATATTACAATAATCACTTGGAAAATGAAAGAAAATACATCATTAACAAATAAAATGGAAAAATACAAGATTTTCACAAACAAAATTAACAAATAAAAATAAAGTTTATATTGACAATCACAAAAATTTATTGAGGAACATTTTTTAAATCCTCACATAAATAAGGAGACATTCCTTTACATGAAGACTAAAATTATAAAAATATAACTTTTTCCTACACTACAAGTTTAATTTAAATCTATTTAAAAACATAATTGGGGTCTGGGTGTGGTGGCTCATGCCTATACTCCTAGCACTTTGGGAGGCTGAGATGGCCCTATCATTGGAGGTCAGGAGTTTGAGACCAACCTGGCCAACATGGTGAAATGCTGTTTCTACTAAAAATACAAAAATTATCCAGGTGTGGTTGTGCATGCCTGTGATGCCAGCTATTTAGGAGGCTGGGGCAACAAAATCCCTTGAGCCCGGGAAGCGGAGGTTGCAATGACCTATCTTGCCACTGTTCTCCAGCATGAGCAACAGAGCAAGACTCTTGTCTCCAAAAATTAATTATTGATTAATTAAGTAAGTAAGTAAGTAAAATAAAGACACAATTCGTTATTTTTGAAACGTCAAAATCATTCAAAATTTAGTTGGGTAGAGAATTGTAAAAACAAGTTACAATCTTTTTTGGGAAAGAAAAAGTGGTAGCTATTTCAGCCATGTGATACTACATAGGATTACAAAGAAAGAGAAGAATCACACAGCACAGACTGACAAGAAATATACTTGAAAACATGTGGGGACTTAGTATGTGATAAGATGGCACATACTGTCAGAAATGAAGTAATAATTTAATAAATGCTATTGTAATAACTTGGTCATTAAAAATTTTTAAGCCAAATTTCAAATTTACTCCTTATATTAAATAGATTTCAGAGGAATTCAATATTCAGTGTGACAAAAGTAACTCTAACATATCAAAAGAAAATATGGATGACTATTCTTAAAATCAAACAAAGAAGAAATTATTGGTAAATATAACTGCATAGAGAATTGAAAGGCCAACATGTTTCACAATCTCCACAAACATATTTGCAAGTAAAATGCAAACAGGGAAAGATAATTGCAACACAGATGATAAAAGAATTTGTTTCCTTAAAACATAGGACTTTTTACAAGTCCACAGGAAAAAAAGTAAACTAATTAGGCAAACAGAACAAATATAAACAGAAAAGTCATTACAGAATACAAATGGCTGCTGAAGATATTCAAATTACTAAAATTCAAAACTTCAATTAAAAATTAGAATTGTTCTTTATTAGATTAGATGTTATTAACAAAGGTATAAAGAAACAGGAATTTGTGTGCAGTGTTGGTAGAAGTACAAATTAACATTTTTCTTACGAAAAATTAGACAATGTGTTTTATTTTATTTTTATTTTATTTTTGAGACAGTCTTACTCTGTTGCTCAGGTTAGAGTGCAGTGGTGCAATCTCAGCTCACTGCAACCTCCACCTCTTGGGTTCAGGCAATTCTGCCCCAGTCTCTCGAGTAGCTAGGATTACAGGCATGTGCCACCACGCCCAGCTAATTTTTGTATTTTTAGTAGAGACAAGGTCTCCCCATGCTGACCAGAGGCAGAAAAGAGGTGACACAGGACCTAGTGAGTTAAGGAAGGCCACCAGACCCAAATTAAGTTGAGAGTACTTACATCAAATGCAAGTCTTAGTAACAAATGCCAGCAGAACTCTTAGGGACAAGAATGATCAATCACATAGCAGCAGACACCAGTCACTGTTTCCTACATAGAAATAAAGATTCCCTTTTAAGCCTTAGGGCTTAAGCAGGTAGCATAAGCCTCCTCTACACTTACAGGTCATCTGAGAGAGGATCATGGAGAACTCAAGAAATTATGAAAAAGATAAACTTATTTAATAAATTATTTTACTATACTAAGCCAAAGTAAACTGATACCTAGTTGTTCCCACTTCCATTCCAATGCTAGCAGGAGGGAATGGGGCTGAAGAATACACCAAGGATATTAAAGTTAAACGAATAAAAAGTTGTTATAGTTAATGGTACTTCTGAGTGTGATGCCTTATCTGTAAATATGTCATGACTAAACTCACAATCTGTAGTATATGTTTATTTAGATGAATTTTTTGAATCTAGATATATATGTCTTTCTAGTAATATACACATACACTTATACAGATTCAGTGACTGTCAATAATTCTGACCCAAAATATCTCAGAGAACTCCACAATCCATCAGGTTGCAGCCATATCCTCTTCACTGAAGTCGGAATCTTATCATGAATGTGTGGGGAGAGGATCTTCCATACATTTCCTTTTGTGGATTCTCTTCCTTAGTCCTACAGGTGGTAACTTCTCCCAGTATTTACTATTTCTGTATTCTTTAGAATTATCTCTTATACAAATTATAATGCTGTATGTTTTTTATAAATTATGTGCAAAAGTCTTAGCCTTTTCTTTTCTTTCTTTAGAAAAATATTTGTTTATTTATTTATTTAAAGACAAGGCCTTGCAGTATTGGCCAGGCTGGACTCAAATGATCCTCCCACCTCAGCCTCCTGAGTAGCTAGGACTACAGGCATGCACCACTGTGTGCAGCATTAGCCTTTAGTTATCACTGGTAAGATGACTGTTGCAGCTCATCATATCGTGCATGTTTCAGAAAAAAGAAAAAAAATAGAAGAAAAACTAGCAGATCTCATTGCTCAAAATGACTTCATATTGCCACTTTTAGATGAAAGATGTTTAGAAAACCAATAATAACATGAGCTAAGTTGCAGTGTTGGAATGAACATTGAGTGATCAAATCTATGAAATTTTCCATAGTTCACCTCATTGTAGAGTCAATATTTGTGTCAGTTACCAATTTTTTACCACTCAGTTTCAAATAATTTATTCTTTGCTATACTTGCTGAAACTGGACTTGGACTTAAAACATTTTAACTTTACTAGCTGTACAACATTAGTCTGAAATAAAGGGTTCTGGAGGGATATGTCAACACATGACAAAGAAAAGTGTTACCCCTTCCCTCCCTCAGTTCCAATTGTCTGCTTTCTTTCTTCAATGGCTTGGCTATCAGCTCTATGAAGGAGAATCAGTAGTGCCTAATGGCTAGTGAGTTTTGCTAATACTCCAACAGGTAGGTCCTTGCTTATCAATTCCAGACTGTCAGCACCACCATGGGCAGTTTTTTGCTCATTAGGGTCAGACCACTAGCTGCAAAACAGCTCTCGCCCATGACATCTTGGAGAACCCCACAATCCAGCAGACTGCAGCCAGTCCTCTCCATTGAAGTCTGAATTGCATTACTGATGGGTGGAGAGAGGCTCTTCCAAACTTTTCTGTTCCTTGGGTACTCTCCCATAGGCTTAATGGTGGTAACTTCTCTTAGTATTGACTATATCTGTATTCTCTAGACTTCCCTTTTATTCATTTTAAAATTTATTCCATTTGTATTAGTTAATAAAGCTTCATATTAAATTTTCTCAGCTCAAATTACTGGTGTGGTTTTTGTCTCCTGACGAGTTCCTGACTAATACAATATCCTAACAATCCTCTTTCCTTACTTAAACTTTGTATGAAGTGCTTCATTCCTTTCCCAAAAAAGATGGGACCATTGTTGCATCTGTTACTGAATTTAATTTAAAGTCACATGCAATTCTGTCCATCAGATTTGGGTGTAACTCTTAATTACCTTTCAACTAAATTAAAATACAAATTATTTGCCTATAACACACCAGCACTGAATGCTAGAGAAGAAATGGAATAAGAGTAACCATAACAAAAAGTCCACATTAGGAAAAATAGAAAATGAGAAAGAAATAGTTACTAATACAGAACAAACATGAAATTCTGCTACATAGGTAAAGAGTTCTTGTTAAGAGGTATTTTCTTGGGGAGACGAACAGAATATTCCACATCTGTTATCTTCCATGTTCACATACGAGGTGGCCATTGTAGAGGTTAGAAGACAATATTTATGGAGAATGCATTGCTCTAGTTGCCCACTGGAAACCTACTGGTCCACGTTTAGTTTCACAAGCAAATGACCACAACCAAGTTTTCTAGAATTTATGGTCTTAGATGCTGGCTTCGAAGCTCTGCTGCTGTTTTTCTGTTCGGTTGGTGGTTTTGTTTACCAGCCAGTACTTGCATTCATCTAAAACAACAAATTTGGGTGGCAGGGCAGCAATTCACAATTTTTCTAGATTGGATTTTATTCTTTAAACATAGTAAGATTGACCGATTGTTTCCTCTTCCTCCTCCTCCTCCTCCTCCCACAGGATGCAATTCAAAATTTTTCTAGCTTAAATTTTAATCTTTCAACATAATAAGATCGACTGATTGTAACCTCCTCCTCCGCCACCTCCTCCTTCTCCTCCTCCTCCTCCTCCTCCTCCTCCTCCTCCTCCTCCTCCTCCTCCTCCTCCTCCACTGGGCAGCAAGTCACAATTTTTCTAGCTTGGATTTTATGCTTTCAACATATTAAGATTGGTTGTTTCCTCCTCCTCCTCCTCCTCCTCCCCCCCCCCCCCCCGCCGAGCAGCAATTCACAATTTTTATAGCTTGGATTTTAATCTTTCAACATAATAAGACTGACTAATAGTTTCCACCTCCTCCTCCTCCTCGTCCTCATCCTCCTCCTCCTCCTCCTCCTCCTCTTCCTCCTCCTCCTTAGGGTAGCAATACACAATTTTTCTAGCTTGGATTTTATTCTTTCAACGTAATAATACTGACTGATTGCTTTTTACTCCTCCACCTCCTCCGCTGGGAAGCAATTCACACTTTTTCTAACTTGGATTTTATTCTTGCAGCATAATATTGAATGATTGTTTCCTCCTCCTCCTCCTCCTCCACCTCTTTCTCCTCCTGGCAGCAGTTCACAATTTTTCTAGCTTAAATTTAATTTTTTCAACATAGTAAGATTGACTGATTGTTTCCTTCTCCTCCTCCTCCACCTCCTCCTCCTCCTCCACCTCCTCCTCCTCCTCCACCTCTGAGCAGCAATTCACAATTTTTCTAGCTTGGATTTTATTCTTTCAACATAATAAGATTGACTGCTTCCTCCTCCTCCTCCTCCTCCTCCTCCTCCTCCTCCTCCTCCTCCTCGGGGCAGGAATTCACAATTTCTCTAGCTTGGATTTTATTTTTTTAACATAAGATTGACTGATTTTTTTCCTCCTCCTCCTCCTCCTTCTCCTTCTGCTCCTACGGGCAGAAATTCACAATTTTTCTAGCTTGAATTTTATTCTATCAACATAATAAGATTGAGTGATTGTATCCTCCTCCTCCTCCTCCTCCTCCTCCTCCTCCTCCTCCTCCTCCTCCTCTAGGCTTCAATTGTCAGTTTTTCTAGCTTGGATTTGATTCTTTCAACATAATAAAATTGACGGATTGTTTCCTCCTCCTCCTCCTCCTCCTCCCCCTCCTCCTCCTCCCCCTCCTCCTCCTCCTCTTTCTCCTCCTCCTCCAATGGGCAGCAATTCACAATTTTTCTAGCTTGGATTTTATTCTTTCAACATAATAAAATTGACTGATTGTTTCCTCTTCCTTCTCCGGGTAGTAATTCACAATTTTTCTGGCTTCCATTTTAGTCTTTTAATATAATAAGATTGACTGATTGTTTCCTCCTCCTCCTCCTCCTCTTCCTCCTCCTAATTCTCCTCCTCCTCCGGGCAGCAATTTACAATTTCTCTAGCTTGGATTTTATATTTAAGTATTTACAACTGGGCATAAGTAACTTACCTTGTGACTTAAGTGAAGTATTTACAATTGTTAAGTATTTACTGGGTGTAACTTACTTACCTTGTGACTTAAGTATTTACAATTGTTAAATATTTACTTGACGTAACTTACTTACCTTGTGCCTTAAGTATTGACAATTGTTAAGTATTGACAACTGGGCGTAACTTACTTACCTTGTGACTTAACTATTGACAATTGTTAAGTATTGACAACTGGGTGTAACTTACTTACCTTGTGACTTAAGTATTCCATTATATTTATCTGATGTAAGGAGAATTGTGATTTTATGGTAAAACTTTTTGTTCCCCTTTTTCTCATGGAAATAACTTTTGTGTTTTATGTAAGTAACTCTTCTTGTAACATCTATAAGCAGACCCTGAGCACAATAAAGTTGTTGGTGAAGCATAGCTTCTCAACCCTTCAGACCCCTTCTATTTGTCATCTTTTATCTTCTGTACACCCCCTATCCTGGTTGGGACCCTCTTGCTGGCCAGGAGCCCCCAGAAGACGTGCTGTTCTTCTCAAAGATTGACTAATTGTTTCCTCCTCCTCCTCCTCCTCTTTCTAGCAATTCACAATTTTTGTAGCCTGAATTTTATTCTTTAAACAGAATAACATTGACTGAATGCTTCCTCCTCCTCCTCCTCCTCCTCGAAGCAATTCACAATTTTTCTATCTTGCATTTATGCTTTAAACATAGTAAGATTCACTGATTGTTTCCTCCTCCTCCTCCTCCTCCTCCTCCTCCTCCTCCTCCTCCTCCTCCTCTAGCCAGCAATTCACCATATTTCTAGCTTGGATATAATTATTTCAACATGATAAGATTGACTGAATGTTTCCTCCTCCTTTCCTTCTCCTCCTCCTTCTATGGGCAGCAATTCACAGTTTTTCCAGCTTGGATTTTATTCTTTCAACATAATAAGATTGACAGATTCTTTCCTCCTCCTCCTCCTCCTCTTCCTCCTCCTCCTCATGCTCTGGGCAGCAATTCACAATTTTTTGGCTTAGATTTTATTCTTTCCACATAATAAGATTGACTGATTGTTTACTCCTCCTCCTTTTTCTCCTCCTCCTCTGGGCAGCAATTCACAATTTTTCTAGCTTGGATTTTATTCTTTCAGCATAATATTGACTGATTGTTTCCTCCTCCTCCTCCTCCTCCTCCTCTTCCTCCTCCTCCTCCTCCAGCTCCTTCTCCTCTTCCTCCTCCTCCTCCGCCTCTGGGCAGCAATTCACAATTTTTAAAGGTTGGATTGTTTTCTTTCAAAATAATAAAATTGACTGATTGTTTCCTCCTTCCCCTACTCCTACTCCTCCTCTTCTGCTTCACAATTCAGCAATTCACAATTTTTCCAGCTTGGATTTTATTCTTTCAACATAATCAGATTGACTGTTTTCACCTCCTCCTCATTCTCCTCTTCCTCCTCCTCCTCCTCCTCCTCCTCCTCCTCCTCCTCCTCTTCTTCCTCCTCCTCCTCTTCCTCCTTCTTCTCCTCCTTCTCCTTCTCCTCCTCCTTCGCCTCTGGGCAGCAATTCACAATTTTTGTTGCTTGGATTTTATTCTTTCAACATAATAAAATTGATGAATTTTTTTCCTCCTCCTCCTCCACCTCCCTCTCCTCCTCCTACGCCTACGAGCAGCAATTCACAGTTTTACTAGCTTGTATTTTAATCTTTCAACATAATAAGATTGACCAATTGTTTCTGCCTCCTCCTCCTCCTCCTCCTCCTCCTCCTCCTTTTTCTCATCCACCTCTTCCACCACCCAGCAATTCACAATTTTTCTAGCTTGGATTTTATTTTTTCAACATAATAAGATTGACTGATCTCATCCTCTGGGCAGCAATTCACAATTTTTATACCTTCGATTTTATTCTTTCAATATAATAAGATTGACTGATTGTTTTCTCCTCCTCCTCTTCCTCCTCTTTCTCCGGGTAGTAATTCACAATTTTTCTAGCTTCCATTTTAATCTTTCAACATAATAAGATTTACTGACTGTTTCCTCCTCCTCCTGCTCCTTTTCCTCCTTCACCAGGCAGCAATTTAACATTTTTCTAGCTTGAATTTTACTCTTTCGACATAAGATTAACTAATTCTTTCTTCTTCCTCCTTCTCCTCCTCCTCCTCCTCCTCCTCCTCCTCCTCCTCCTCCTCCTCCAAGCAGCAATTCACAATTTCTCTAGCTTGTATTTTATTTTTAAGTATTTACAACTGGTCATAAGTTACTTACCTTGTGACTTAACTGAAGTATTTACAATTGTTAAGTATTTACTGGATGTAACTTACTTTCCTTGTGACTTAAGTATTTACAATTGTCAAGTATTTACTGGGCATAACTTACTTACCTTGTGACTTAAGTATTTACAATTGTAAGTATTTAAAACTGGGCATAACTTACTTCCCTTCTGACTTAAGTATTCCCTTATATTTATCTAATGTAAGGAGACATGTGATTTTATGGTAAAACTTTTTGTTACCCTTTATCTCATGGAAATACCTTTTGTGTTTTATGTAAACAACTCTACTTGTAACATGTACAAGCAGATCCTGAGTGCAATAAAGTTGTTGGCGAAGCATAGCTTCTAAACCCTGCAGACTCTTTCTGTCTGTCATCTTTTATCTTCCACACACCCCCTATCCAGGTTGGGACCCTCTTGCTGGACAGGAGCCCCCAGCAGATGTGCTACACTTCTCAAAGATTGTTTCCTTCTCTTCCTCCTCCTTCTAGCAATTCACAATTTTTGTAGCCTGGATTTTATTCTTTAAACATAATAACATTGACTGACTGTTTCCTCCTCCTCCTCCTCCTCACAGCAATTCACAATTTTTTTATCTTGCATTTATGCTTTAAACATAATAAGATTTACTGATTGTTTCCTCCTCCTCCTCCTCCTTCTCCTCCTCCTCCTTTTCCTCCAGCCAGCAATTCACAATATTTCTAGCTTAGATATAATTCTTTCAACATGATAAGATTGACTGATTGTTTCCTCCTCTTTCTCCTCCTTCTCCTCCTGCTCTGGGCAGCAATTAACAATTTTCCTAGCTTGGATTTTATTCTTTTAACAAAATACAATTGACTGATTCTTTCCTCCTGCTCCTTCTCCAGGCATCAAATCACAGTTTTTCTTGCTTGGATTTTATTCTTTCAACAAAATAAGATTTACTGATTCTTTCCTCCTCCTCTTCCTCCTCCTTCTCTTCCTCCTCCTCCTCCTCCTTTTCCTCCTCCACTGGGCAGGAATTCACAATTTTTCTAGCTTTGATTTTATTCTTTCAACCTAATAAAATTGACTGATTGTCTCCTCCTCCTCCTCCTCCTCCTCCTCCTCCTCCTCCTCCTCCTCCTCCTCCTCCTCTTCTTCTTCCTTCTCCTTCTCCTACTCCTTTTCCTCCTCCACTGGGCAGGAATTTGCAATTTGTCTAGCTTTCATTTTATGCTTTCAACCTAATAAGATTGAGTGATTGTTTTCTCTTTTCCTCCTCCTCCATCCTCTCCTCCTCCTCCTCTTGGCAGCAATTCACAATTTTTCTAGCTCGGAATTTATTCTTTCAACATGATAAGATTGACTGATTGTTTTCTCCTCCTCCTCCAGGCAGCAATTCACAATTTATTTAGCTTGGATTTTATTCTTTCACCATAAGATTGACTGATTGTTTCCTCCTCCTTTTCCTTCTCCTCCTCCTCCTGCTCTGCAAAGCAATTCACAATCTTTTTGGCTTAGATTTTATTCTTTCAACTTAATAAGATTGACTGATTGTTTTTTCCTCCTCCTTTTTCACCTCCTCCTCCTTTTACTTCTTGTTTTCCTCCATGGCCTATGGGCAGCAATTAACAGTTTTATAGCTTGGATTGTATTCTTTCAACATAATAATATTGACTGATTGTTTTCTCCTTCTCCTCGTCCTCTTCCTCCTCCAGACAGAAATTTATAATTTTTCTAGCTTGGAATTTATTCTCTCAACATAATCAGATTGAGTGATTGTTTTCTCCTCCTCCTCCTTCTCCTCCTCCTCCTCCTCCTCCTCCTCCTCCTTTACTAGGTAGAAATTCACAATTTTTCCAGCTTGTATATTTTGCTTTCAACATAATAAGATTGACTGATTGTTTCCTCCTCCTCTTCCTCCTTTTCCTCCTCCTCCTCCAGGAAGTGATTCACAATTTATATAGCTTGGATTTGATTCTTTCACCATAATAAGATTGACTGACTGTTTTCTCCTCCTTTTCCTCCTCCTCCTCCTCCTGCTCTGGGCAGCAATTCACAATTTTTTTGGCTTAGATTTTATTCTTTCAACTTAATAAGACTGACTTTTTTCCTGCTCCTCCTCCACCACCTTTTTTTTACTGCTTGTCCTCTTCCTCCTCTAGACAGAAATTCACAATTTTCTAGCTTGGAATTTATTCTCTCAACATAATCAGATTGAGTGATTGTTTCCTCCTCCTCCTCCTCCTTTTCCTCCTCCTCATTCGGGAAGCAATACAAAATTCTCCTAGCTTGGATTTTAATCTTTCAACATGATAAGATTAACTGATTGTTTTCTCCTACTACTACTTCTCCTCCTCCTCTACTGGGCAGCAATTCACAATTTTTTTGTTTAAATTTTATGCTTTCAAAATAATAAAATTGAGCGATTGTTTCCTTCTCCTGCTTCTCCTCCTCCTTCTCCTTCTCCTCCTAAAATATGCAGCAATTCACAATTTATATAGCTTGATTTTATTCTTAAAACACAATCAGATTGACTGATTGTTTCCTCTTCCTCCTTTTCCTCCTCTTCCTCCTCCTCCTCCTCCTACGGACATCAACTCACAACTTCTCTAGCTTGGAATTTATTCTTTCAACATGATAAGACTGACTGATTGTTTTCTCCTCCTCCTTCTCCTTTTCCTCCTCCTCCTTCTCTTACTTCTCCTTCTCCGAGAAGCAATTCACAATTTTTCTAGTTTGGATTTTATGCTTTCAACATAATAAGATTGAGTGATTGTTTCCTTCTCCTCCCCCTCCACGTGCTCCTTCACCTCCTCTTCCTCCTCCTCCTTCTCCTCCTCCTCGTCCTTCAATACACAGCAATTCAGAATTTTTCTAGCTTGGAATTTATTCTTTCAACATGATAAAATTGACTGATTGTTTTCTCCTCCTCCTCCTCCTCCTCCTCCTCCTCCTCTTCATCCACAGGGCAGCAATTCAAAATTTTTCTAGCTTGAAATTAATTCTTTCAACATAATAAAATTGACTGATTCCTTTCTCCTCCTTCTCTTCCTCCGCCTCCTCCTCCTCCTCCTCCTAAACTAAAAAGCAATTCACAGTTTTTAAAGTTTGATTTTATTCTTTCAACATAATAAGATTCACTGATTCTTTCTTCCTCCTCCACCACCACCTCCTCCTCCTCCTCCTCGTCCTCCTTTTCCACTGGGTAGAAATTCACAATATTTCTAGCTTGTACTTTATGCTTTCAACATAATAAGATTCACTGATTCTTTTCTCTTCCTCCTCCTCCTCCTCCTCCTCCTCCCCCTCCTCCTCCTACTCCTCCTCCACTGGGCTGCAAATCAGTTTTTTCCGTTGGACTTTATTCTTCCAACTTAATAAGATTCACTGATTCAAACTTCCTCCTCCTCCTCCACCACCACCTACTCCTCCTCCTCTTCCTCCACAGGGCAGCAATTCACAATTTTTCTAGCTTGTATTTTATGCTTTCAGCATAAGATTGACTGAGTCTTTCCTTTTCCTCCTCCTCCTCCTCCTTTTCGTCCTCCACCAAAGCCTCCTCCTCCTCCTAAACTGGGCAGCAATTGTCAGTTTCACTAGTTGGATTTTATTCTTCCAACATAATAAAATACACTAATTGTTTCTTCCTCCTCCTCCTCCTCTTCCACTGGGCAGCAATTCACAATTTTTCTAGCTTGCATTTTATGCTTTCAGCATAATAAGATTGACTGATTCTATCCTCCTCCTCCTCCTCCTCCTCATCCTCATCCTCATCCTCCTTCACTTGGCAGCAATTCACAGTTATTCTAGTTGGATTTTATTCTTCCAACATAAGATTCACTGATTGTTCTTCCTCCTCCTCCTCCTCCACTACCTCCTCCTTCTCCTCCTTTTCCTCCTCCTCCACTGGTTAGAAATTCACAACATTTCTAGCTTGTATTTATTGCTTTCAACATAATAAGATTGACTGATTCTTTGATCCTCCTACTCCTCTTCCTTTTGTTTCTCCTCTGGGCAGCAGTTCACAGTTTTTCTAGCTTGAATTTTATTCTTCTAACATAATAAGATTCACTAATTCTTTCTTCCTCCTCCTTTTTTCGACCTCCTCCTCCTTGTCCTTCTCCTCCTCTTCCGGGTGCCAATTTACAATATTTGTAGCTTGGATATTATTCTTTCAACACCATAAGTTTGATGGATATTTTCTTTCTTTTCCTCTTTGTCCTTCTCCTCCTCCTCTTATTCCTCCTCCACCTCTTTCTCCTTCTCCTCCTCTGGGAAGCATTTCACAATTTCTCTAGCTTAGACTCTATTCTTAAGTATTTACAACTGGGCATAAATAACTTACCTTCTGACTTAACTAAAGTATTTACAATAGTTAAGTATTTACTGGGTGTAACGTACTTACCTTGTGACTTAAGTATTTACAATTGTTAAGTATTTACAACTGGGTGTAACTTACCTTGTGACTTACGTATTCCATTATATTTTTCTGATGTAAGGAGACTTGTGATTTCATAGTAAAACTTTCTGTTCCCCTTTACCTCATGGAAATACCTGTTATGTTTTATGTAAGCAACTATTCTTATAACATCTACAAGCAGACACTGAGCACAATAAAGTTGTTGGCGAAGCATAGGTTCACAACACTGCAGACTCCTCCCGTCTGTCATCTTTTATCTTCCGCACACGCCCTATCCAGGTTGGGAACCTCTTGCTGGCCAAGAGCCCCCAGCAGACGTGCTACTCTTCTCAAAGATTGACTGACTCTTTCCTCCTCGTTCTCCTCCTCCTCCTCCTTTACTGGGCAGAAATTCACAGTTTTTCCGGCTTGTATTTTTTGCTTTCAACATAATAGCATTGACTGGTTCCTTTGTCCTCCTCGTCCTCCTCCTCGTCCTCCTCCTCGTCCTCCTCCTCCTCCTCCTCCTCCTTCACTGGGCAGCAATTCAAAATTTTTCTAGCTTGAAATTAATGCTTTCAACATAATAAGATTGACTGATTATTTTCTCCTCCTCCTCCTCCTCCTCCGCCTCCTCCTCCTCCTAAACTGGGCAGCAATTCACAGTTTTTAAATTTGGATTTTATTCTCTCAACATAATAACATTCACTGATTCTTTCTTCCTTCTCCTCCTCCACCACCTCCTCCTCCTTCTCCTCCTCTTCCTCCTCATCCTCCTTTTCCACTGGGTAGAAATTCACAATATTTCTAGCTTGTACTTTATGCTTTCAACATAATAAGATTGACTGATTCTTTCCTCCTTTTCCTCCTCCTTCTCCTCCGCCTCCTTCTCCACCTTTTCATCCGCTTCCACTGGGCAGCAATTCGCAGTTTTCCTAGACGGATTTCATTCTTCCCACAAAAGATTCACTGATCGTTTCTTCCTCCTCCTCCTCCACCACCTCCTCCTTCTCCTCGTCCTCCTTTTCCACTGGGTAGAAATTCAAAATATTTCTAGCTTGTACTTTATGTTTTCAACATAATAAGATTTACTGATTCTTTCCTCCTCCTCCTCCTCCTCCTCCGCCTCCTCCTCCTCCTCCACTGGGCAGCAAATCACAGTTTTTTCAGTTGGACTTTATTCTTCCAACTTAATTAGATTCACTGATTCTTTCCTCCTCCTCCTACTACACCACCTCCTCCTCCTCCTCCTTAACTGAATAGCAATTCACAATTTTTCTAGCTTGTATTTTATGCTTTCAGCATAAGATTGACTGAGTTTCCTTTTCCTCCTCTTCTTCCTCCTCCTCCTCCTCCTGCTCCTCCTCCTCCTCCTCCTCCGCTGCCTCCGCCGCCCCGGCCTCCTACTCCTCCTAAACTGGAAAGCAATTTGCAGTTTTTCTAGTTGGATTTTATTCTTCCAGCATAATAAAATTCACTGATTGTTTCTTCCTCCTCCTCCCCCTCCACTACCTCCTCTTCCTCCTCCTATTCCACAGGGTAGCAATTCACAATTTTTCTAGCTTGTATTTTATGCTTTCAGCATAATAAGATTGACTGACTCTTTCCTCCTCCTCCTCCTCCTCCTCCTCCTCCTCCTCCTCCTCCTCCTCCTCCTCCTCCGGCTCCACCTCCTCATCTTCCTCCACTGGGCAGCAATTCGCAGTTTTTCTTGTTGGATTTGATTCTTCCAACATAAGATTCACTGATTGTTGCTTCCTCCTCCTCCTGCACCAACTCCTCCTCTTGCTACATTTCCTCCTCCTCCTCCTCCTCGTTTAAAAATTCACAACTTTTCAAGCTTGTATTTATTGCTTTCAACATAATAAGATTGACCAGTTCCTTTTCCCTCCTCCTTCTCCTCCTCCTCTTATTCCTCCTCCTCCTCTCCTCCACTGGGCAGCAATTCAAAATTTTTCTTGCTTGAAATTAATGCTTTCAACATAACAAGATTCAATGATTCTTTCTTCCTCCTCCTTTTTTTATAGCTCCTCCTCCATGCGCTTTTCCTCCTCTTCCAGGCAGCAATTTACAATATTTGTAGATTGGATATCATTCGTTCAACACAGTAAGTTTGATGGATTTTTTCTATCAGTTCCTCTTTGTCCTTCTTCTCCTCCTCCTCCTCTTCTTCCTCCTCCACCTCCTCCTCCTCTTTATTCTTCTCCTCCTCTTGGCAGTATTTCACAATTTCTCTAGCTTGGATTCTATTCTTAAGTATTTACACCTGGGACTAAGTAACTTACCTTGTGACTTAATTCAAGTATTTACAATTGTTAAGTATTTACTGGGTGTAACGTACTTACCCTGTGACTTAAGTATTTACAATTGTTAAGTATTTACTGGGCATAATTTACTTACCTTGTGACTTAAGTATTTACAATTGTTAAGTATTTACAACTGGGTGTCACTTACCTTGTGACTTACCTATTCCATTATAATTTTCTGATGTAAGGAGACTTGTGATTTCATGGTAAAACTTTCTGTTCCCCTTTATCTCATGGAAATACCTGTTGTGATTTATGTAAGCAACTCTTCTTGTAACATCTACAAGCAGACACTGAGCGCAATAAAGGTGTTGGCGAAGCATAGGTTCTCAACTCTGCAGACTCCTCCTGTATGTCATCTTTTATCTTCCACACACCCCCTATCCAGGTTGGGACCCTCTTGCTGGCCAAGAGCCCCCAGCAGACGTGCTACTCTTCTCAAAGATTGACTCTTTCCTCCGCTTCCTCCTCCTTCTGGTAATTCAAAATTATTGTAGCCTGGATTTTATTCTTTAAACATAAAAACATTGACTGACTGTTTCCTCCTCCTCCTCCTTTTTCTCCATCTTCTCCCCCTCGCAGCAATTCACAATTTGTCTATTTTGCATTTAGGCTTTAAACATAATAAAATTCACTGTTTGTTTCCTCGTCCTCCTCCTCCTTCTTCTGTTCTTTCTCCTCCTCCTCCTCCTCATTCAGCCAGCAATTCACAATATTTCTAGCTAGGATATAATTCTTTCAACATGATAAGGGTCACTGATTCTTTCTTTCACCTCCTCCTCCTCCACCACCACCTCCTGCTCCGCCTCCTCCTCCACTGGGTAGCAATTCACAATTTTAGCTTGTATTTTATGCTTTCAGCATAATAAGTTTGACTGAGTCTTTCCATTTTCTTCTCCTCCTCCTCCACCTTTTCCTCCTCCTCCTCCTCCTCCTCCTCTTCCTCCTCCTCTTCCTCCTCCACTGGGCAGTAATTCAAAAATGTTCTAGCTTGAAATTAATGCTTTCAACATAATAAGATTGACTGATCCTTTTCTCCTCCTCCTCCTCCTCCTAAACTGGGCAGCAATTCACAGTTTTTAAAGTTGGATTTTATTCTTTCAACATAATAAGATTCACTGATTCTTTCTTCCTCCTTCTCCTCCACCACCACCACCTCCTCCTCCTTCTCCTCCTCGTCCTCCTTTTCAACTGGGTAGAAATTCCAAATATTTCTAGCTTGTACTTTATGCTTTCAACATAATAAGATTCACTAATTCTTTCTTCCTCCTCCTCCTCCTCCTCCTCCTCCTCCTCCTCCTCCTCCTCCTCCTCCTCCTCCTCCTCCCCTGGGCAGCAAATCACAGTTTTTTCAGTTGGACATTATTCTTCCAACTTAATAAGAGTCACTGATTCTTTTTTCCTCCTCCTCCTCCTCCACCACCACTTCCTCCTCCACCTCCTCCTCCACTGGGTAGCAATTCACAATTTTTCTAGCTTGTATTTTATGCTTTCAGCAAAAGATTGAAGGAGTCTTTCCATTTCCTCCCCCTTCTCCTCCTCCTCCTCCTCCGCTGCCGCCTCCTCCTCCTCCTTCTTAACTGGAAAGCAATTTTCAGTTTTTCTAGTTGGATTTTATTCTTCCAACATAATAAGATTCACTGATTGTTTCTTCCTCCTCCTCCTCCTCCACCACCTCCTCCTCCACCACCTCCTCCTCCTCCTCTTCCACTGGGTAGCAATTCACAATTTTTACAGCTCGTATTTTATGCTTACAGCATAATAAGATTGACTGATTCTTTCCTCTTTCTCTTCCTCCTCCTCCTCCTTCTCCACCTCCTCATCCTCCTCCACTGGCCAGCAATACGCAGGTTTTCTAGTTGGATTTTATTCTTCCAATGTAGGATTCACTGAATGTTTCGTCCTCCACCTCCTCCACCACCTCCTCCTCCTCCCTTTCCACTGCTTAGAAATTCACAACTTTTCTTGCTTGTATTTATTGCTTTAAACATTATAAGATTGACTGGTTCTTACTTTTTCCTCCTGCTCCTCCTCCTCCTCCTCCTCCTCCTCTTCCTCCTCCTCCTCCTCTCCTCCTTCTCCTCTCCTTCTCCTCTTCCTCCACTGGGAAGCAATTTGCAGTTTTTCTAGTTGGATTTATTCTTCCAGCATAAAAAGATTCACTGATGGTTTTTTTCTCCTACTCCTTTACCACCTCCTCCTGCTCCTCTTCCACTGGGTACCAATTCACAATTTTTCTAGCTTCTATTTTATGCTTTCAGCATGATAGGATTGACTGAATTTTCCTCCTTCTCCTCCTCCTCCTCCTCCTCCTCCACCTCCTCATCCTCCTCCACTGGGCAGCAATTGGCAGGTTTTCTATTTGGATTTTATTCTTCCAACATAAGATTCACTGATTGTTTCTTCCTCCTCCTCCTCCTCCACCACCTCCTCCTCCTGGTCCTCCTCGTCCTCCTCCTTCTCCTCCTCCTCTGGTTAGAAATTCACAACTTTTCTTGCTTGTATTTATTGCTTTCAACATGATAAAATTGACTGGTTCTTATTTCCTTCTCCTTTTCCTCCTCTTCTTCCTCCTCCTCCTCCTCTACTGGGAAGCAATTCAACATTTTTCTAGCTTGAAATTAACGCTTTCAACATAAGATTCACTGATTCTTTCTACCTCATCCTATTTTCGACCTCCTCCTCCTTGTACTTTTCCTCCTCTTCCGGCCAGCAATTTACAATATTTGTAGCTTGGATATTATTCGTTCTACACAATAAGTTTGATGGATTTTTTCTTTCTTTTCCTCTTTGTCCTTCTCCTCCTCCTCCTCCTATTCTTCCTCCTCCACCTCCTCCTCCTCTTTCTTCTTCTCCTCCTCTTGGCAGTATTTCACAATTTCTCTAGCTTGGATTCTATTCTTAAGTATTTACAACTGGGAATAAGTAACTTACCTTGTGACTTAACTCAAGTATTTACAATTGTTAAGTATTTACTGGGCATAATTTACTTACCTTGTGACTTAAGTATTTATAATTGTTAAGTATTTACAACTGGGTGTAACTTACCTTGTGACTTACGTATTCCATTATATTTTTCTGATGTAAGGAGACTTGTGATTTCATGGTAAAACTTTCTGTTCCCCTTTATCTCATGGAAATACCTGTTGTGTTTTATGTAAGCAACATCTTCTTGTAACATCTACAAGCAGACACTGAGCGCAATAAAGGTGTTGGCGAAGCATAGGTTCTCAACCCTGCAGACTCCTCCTGTCATCTTTTATCTTCCGCACACCCCCTATCCAGGTTGGGACCCTCTTGCTGGCCAAGAGCCCCCAGCAGACGTGCTACTCTTCTCAAAGATTGACTGACTCTTTCCTCCGCTTCCTCCTCCTTCTGGCAATTCAAAATCATTGTAGCCTGGATTTTATTCTTTAAAGATAATAACATTGACTGACTGTTTCCTCCTCCTCCTCCTTTTTCTCCATCTTCTCCCCCTTGCAGCAATTCACAATTTGTCTATTTTGCATTTAGGCTTTAAACATAATAAAATTCACTATTTGTTTCCTCTTCCTCCTCCTCCTCCTTCTTTTGTTCTTTCTTCTCCTCCTCTTCCTTATTCAGCCAGCAATTCACAATATTTCTAGCTTGGATATAATTCTTTCAACATGATAAGATTGACTGATTGTTTCCTCCTCTTCCTCCTCCGCCTCCTCTTTTACTGGGCAGCAATTCACAGTTTCTCCAGCTTGTATTTTTTGCTTTCAACATAATGTTTAATTGGTTCCTTTGTCCTCCTCCTCCTTTTCCTCCTCCTACTCCTCCTCCTCCTCCTCCGCCTCCTCCTCCTCCACCACTGGGCAGCAATTCAAACTTTTTCTCGCTTGAAATTAATGCTTTCAACATAATAAGATTGACTGATTCTTTTCTCCTCCTCCTCCTCCGCCTACTTCTCCTCCTAAACTGGGCAGCAATGCACAGTTTTTATAGTTGGAATTTATTCTTTCAACATGATAAGATTCATTGATTCTTTTTTCCTCCTTCTCCTCCACCACATCTTCCTCCTCCTCCTCCTTCTCCTCCTCGTCCTCCTTTTCCACTGGGTAGAAATTCACAATATTTCTAGCTTGTACTTTATGCTTTCAACAAAATAAGATTCACTGATTCTTTCCTCCTTCTCTTCCTTTTCTTCCTCCTCTTCCTCCTCCTCCTCCTCCTCCTCCTGCTCTTCCACTGGGTAGCAAATCAGTTTTTTCAGTTGGACTTTATTCTTCCAACTTAATAAGAGTCACTGATTCTTTCTTCCTCCTCCTCCTCCTCCACCACCACCTCCTCCTCCGCCTCCTCCTCCACTGGGTAGCAATTCACAATTTTAGCTTGTATTTTATGCTTTCAGCATAATAAAATTGACTAAGTCTTTCCATTTCCTTCTCTTCCTCCTCCTCCTCCTCCTCCTCTTCCTCCTCCTCCTCCTCCTCCTCTTCCTCCTCCTCCACTGGGCAGGAATTCAAAATTGTTCTAGCTTGAAATTAATGCTTTCAACATCATAAGATTGACTGATTCTTTTCTCTTCCTCCTCCTCCTCCTCCTCCCGAACTGGGCAGCAATTCACAGTTTTTAAGGTTGGATTTTATTCTTTCAACATAATAAGATTCACTGATCCTTTCTTCCTCCTTCTCCTCCACCACCACCACCTCCTACTCCTCCACCTTGTCCTCCTTTTAAACTGGGTAGAAATTAAAAATATTTCTAGCTTGTAATTTATGTTTTCAACATAATAAGATTCACTGATTCTTTCCTCCTCCGTCTCCTCCTCCTCCTCCTCCTCCTCCTCCTCCTTCTCCTCCTCCCGCACTGGGCAGCAAATCACAGTTTTTTCAGTTGGACATTATTCTTCCAACTTAATAAGAGTCACTGATTCTTTCTTCCTACTCCTCCTCCTCCACCACCACTTCCTCCTCTGCCTCCTCCTCCACTGGGTAGCAATTCACAAATTTTCTAGCTTGTATTTTATGCTTTCAGCATAAGATTAATGGAGTCTTTCCATTTCCTCCTCCTTCTCCTCCTCCTCCTCCGCTGCCGCCTCCTCCTCCTCCTTCTTAACTGGAAAGCAATTTTCAGTTTTTCTAGTTGGATTTTATTCTTCCAACATAATAAGATTCACTGTTTCTTCCTCCTCCTCCTCCACCACCTCCTCCTCCTCCTCTTCCACTTGGTAGCAATTCACAATTTTTACAGCTTGTATTTTATGCTTTTAGCATAATAAGATTGACTGATTCTTTCCTCTTTCTCTTCCTCCTCCTCCTCCTCCTCCACCTCCTCATCCTCCTCCACTGGCCAGCAATTCGCAGGTTTTCTAGTTGGATTTTATTTTCTCTACATAAGATTCACTGATTGTTTCTTCCTCCTCCTACTCCACCACCACCTCCTCCTCCTCCTCCTCCTTTTCCACTGGTTAGAAATTCACAACTTTTCTTTCTTGTATTTATTGCTTTAAACATTATAAGATTGACTGGTTTCTTATTTCCTCCTCCTCCTCCTCCTCCTCCTCCTCCTCCTCCTCCTCCTCCTCCTCCTCCTCCTCCTCCTCCACTGGGAAGCAATTTGCAGTTTTTCTAGTGAGATTTTATTCTTCCAACATAATAAGATTCACTGATTGTTTTTTCCTCCTCCTCCTTTACCACCTCCTCATGCTCCTCTTCCACTGGGTACCAATTCACAATTTTTTTAGCTTCTATTTTATGCTTTCAGCATAATAAGATTGACTGATTCTTTCCTCCATCTTCTCCTCCTCCTCCACCTCCTCATCCTCCTCCACTGGGCAGCAATTGGCAGGTTTTCTATTTGGATTTTATTCTTTTAACATAAGATTCACTGATTGTTTCGTCCTCCTCCTCCTCCACCACTTCCTCCTCCTCCACCAATTCCTCCTCCTCGTCCTCCTCCTCCTCCTCCTCTGGTTAGAAATCCAAAACTTTCCTTGCTTTTATTTATTGCTTTCAACATGATAAAATTCACTGGTTCTTATTTCCTTCTCCTTCTTTTCCTCCTCTTCCTCCTCCTCCTCCTCCTCAACTGGGCAGCAATTCAACATTTCTCTAGCTTGGATTCTATTCTTAAGTATTCACAACTGGGAATAAGTAACTTACCTTGTGACTTAACTCAAGTATTTACAATTGTTAAGTATTTACTGGGTGCAACGTACTTACCTTGTGACTTAAGTATTTACAATTGTTAAGTATTTACTGGGCGTAACTTACCTTGTGAATTAAGTATTTATAATTATTAAGTATTTACAACTGGGTGTCACTTACCTTGTGACTTACGTATTCCATTATATTTTTCTGATGTAAGGAGACTTGTAATTTCATGGTAAAACTTTCTGTTCCCCTTTATCTCATGGAAATACCTGTTGTGTTTTATGTAAGCAACTCTTCTTGTAACATCTACAAGCAGACACTGAGCACAATAAAGTTGTTGGCGAAGCATAGGTTCTCAACCCTGCAGACTCCTCCTGTCTGTCATCTTTTATCTTCCACACACCCCCTATCCAGGTTGGGACCCTCTTGCTGGCCAAGAGCCCCCAGCAGACGTGCTACTCTTCTCAAAGATTGACTGACTCTTTCCTCCGCTTCCTCCTCCTTCTGGTAATTCAAAATTATTGTAGCCTGGATTTTATTCTTTAAACATAATAACATTGACTGACTGTTTCCTCCCCCTCGCAGCAATTCACAATTTGTCTATTTTGCATTTAGGCTTTAAACATAATAAAATTCACTGTTTCCTCGTCCTCCTCCTCCTTCTTCTTTTCTTCTTTCTCCTCCTCCTCCTCCTCCTCATTCAGCCAGCAATTCACAATATTTCTAGCTAGGATATAATTCTTTCAACATGATAAGGGTCACTGATTCTTTCTTCCACCTCCTCCTCCTCCACCACCACCTCCTCCTCCGCCTCCTCCTCTACTGGGTAGCAATTCACAATTTTAGCTTGTATTTTATGCTTTCAGCATAATAAGTTTGACTGAGTCTTTCCATTTTCTTCTCCTCCTCCTCCACCTTTTCCTCCTCCTCCTCCTCCTCCTCCTCCTCTTCCTCCTCCTCTTCCTCCTCCACTGGGCAGTAATTCAAAAATGTTCTAGCTTGAAATTAATGCTTTCAACATAATAAGATTGACTGATCCTTTTCTCCTCCTCCTCCTCCTCCTCCTAAACTGGGCAGCAATTCAGTTTTTAAAGTTGGATTTTATTCTTTCAACATAATAAGATTCACTGATTCTTTCTTCCTCCTTCTCCTCCACCACCACCACCTCCTCCTCCTTCTCCTCCTCGTCCTCCTTTTCAACTGGGTAGAAATTCCAAATATTTCTAGCTTGTACTTTATGCTTTCAACATAATAAGATTCACTGATTCTTTCCTCCTCCTCCTCCTCCTCCTCCTCCTCCTCCTCCTCCTCCTCCTCCTCCTCCTCCTCCTCCCCTGGGCAGCAAATCACAGTTTTTTCAGTTGGACATTATTCTTCCAACTTAATAAGAGTCACTGATTTTTTTTTCCTCCTCCTCCTCCTCCACCACCACTTCCTCCTCCTCCTCCTCCCCTGGGCAGCAAATCACAGTTTTTTCAGTTGGACATTATTCTTCCAACTTAATAAGAGTCACTGATTTTTTTTTCCTCCTCCTCCTCCTCCTCCACCACCACTTCCTCCTCCGCCTCCTCCTCCACTGGGTAGCAATTCACAATTTTTCTAGCTTGTATTTTATGCTTTCGGCATAAGATTGAAGGAGTCTTTCCATTTCCTCCACCTTCTCCTACTCCTCCTCCTCCGCTGCCGCCTCCTCCTCCTCCTTCTTAACTGGAAAGCAATTTTCAGTTTTTCTAGTTAAATTTTATTCTTCCAACATAATAAGATTCACTGATTGTTTCTTCCTCCTCCTCCTCCTCCTCCTCCACCACCTCCTCCTCCTCCTCTTCCACTGGGTAGCAATTCACAATTTTTACAGCTCGTATTTTATGCTTTCAGCATAATAAGATTGACTGATTCTTTCCTCTTTCTCTTCCTCCTCCTCCTCCTTCTCCACCTCCTCATCCTCCTCCACTGGCCAGCAATTCGCAGGTTTTCTAGTTGGATTTTATTCTTCCAATGTAGGATTCACTGAATGTTTCGTCCTCCTGCTCCTCCTCCACCTCCTCCTCCTCCTCCTCCTTTCCACTGCTTAGAAATTCACAACTTTTCTTGCTTGTATTTATTGCTTTAAACATTATAAGATTGACTGGTTCTTATTTTCTCATTCTCCTCCTCCTCCTCCTCCTCCTCCTCCTCCTCCTCCTCCTCCTCCTCCTCTCCTCCTTCTCCTCTCCTTCTCCTCCTCCTCCACTGGGAAGCAATTTGCAGTTTTCTAGTTGGATTTTATTCTTCCAACATAATAAGATTCACTGATTGTTTTTTTCTCCTCCTCCTTTACCACCTCCTCCTGCTCCTCTTCCACTGGGTACCAATTCACAATTTTTCTAGCTTCTATTTTATGCTTTCAGCATGATAAGTTTGACTGATTCTTTCCTCCTTCTCCTCCTTTTCCTCCTCCTCCACCTCCTCATCCTCCTCCACTGAACAGTAATTGGCAGGTTTTCTATTTGGATTTTATTCTTCCAACATAATATTCACTGATTGTTTCTTCCTCGTCCTCCTCCACCACCTCCTCCTCCTCGTCCTCCTCATCCTCCTCCTTCTCCCCCTCCTCTGGTTAGAAATTCACAACTTTTCTTGCTTGTATTTATTGCTTTCAACATGATAAAATTGACTGGTTCTTATTTCCTTCTCCTTCTTTTCCTCCTCTTCCTCCTCCTCTTCCTCCTCTACTGGGCAG